>NC_071441.1:64895507-65195507 GCF_017976375.1 Cuculus canorus
GAAGCAAGTGTGTCAATGTGGACATTGCAGTGAGAATTATTGCTTTGAAAAGCCAGGAAAGGAAAATTACTGAAAATTGTGCTGTATTGGTAGTTGTAAGACTGCTACGTGGTTTTTTCCTAATTGAGAAATTTGCAGCTCTCACTTCAGAAAAATTGAACTTGGAGAAAGTAACTGCAATGTTTTAAACAAACTGTAAGCAATCTACTTATATGACAAACATGTCCTAAGTAATGAAGGCAAAAAAACCCACCTTTACAATTCTGATCTCATAAATACAAAATCCACAGATTATTTCCGTAACTTACAAAATAGTACTAGCTAAACAAATTCTTCTTGTTTAACATCCCATAGTGACATAGTATCAGCGAATTACTTTAAGCATATGGTTAGCTTTTAAGGCTTCCTTCTGAGGTTTAAACTGCAACATGTATTTATATGCTTTGCTGAATGGCTGTAGACTTCAGCCAGTAAGCAGTTAAATATGATTAATGAAAGGTTCAGGTTGGATATCAGAAAAAAATTCTTCACAGTAAGAGTCATTGGGCACTGGCAGAGGCTGCCCAGGGAGGTGGTCGAGTCGCCTTCCCTGGAGGTGTTTAAGGAACGGGTGGATGAAGTGCTGAGGGACATGGTTTAGGGAGTGTTAGGAATGGTTGGACTCGATGATCCAATGGGTCCTTTCCAACCTTGTGATTCTGTGATTCTGTGAAAGCCCATCTGAAGCATCTGGCTGATATGACACTATCTCTTTACTTGTCCAGAGACAAGCAATGCACTACAATGTCTTTAGAGTGCTCCTTTCAATGAAAATAGGGAAGTCACTTATTAGTGTATGCTACGTGCTTAAGATGTAAGGTGAGAGGTCTAAGCTGTGAAAGGTTCTCTTAATAATAAGATGATCTCCATAACTACGACATACTTCTATACTGAAGGCCAAGTGGAACCATGAAATGGAGCTTCTGGGTTAAGAATAGCAAGCAAATACATTAATTTATTGGTAGATAGTACCATTACTGTTAGTTTTTTGTTTACCCAAGTTGGTACTGAATTACAATTCCAAAGGAGCTCAGTGCTGTCTGCCAATTTGTGGCCATGAGATTTGTATTCATGATACTGAGACACTGTGTATGCCTTTTTTGTGCTTCACCTGTGCAAAACAGGTAATTACTCATTTTCAGCCATATATATATATATGCCAGAACTACTGCACACACAGTACCTGCAGGTGCAGCTTTAGACCTTAGCTGTCCTGGCTACTATGTAGGTCAAGGAATAGGCTTGTTTTGGGGTGAGTGAGAAAAATAAATTTGAGGAACAGCATAAAGATGTGCAGCTGGTGTTGAGCTGCAGAAAGGTTTGTCACTCTGCAGCTTCTTCTCCTGTAACTTTGATGGGATAGTGCATGTCTCCCCTGCTGCAACAAATGTCCAAATTCCCCAGTTCAGAAGTTCGGATAGTTGTTGACTCAACTCTTGCATTTTGGCTGCTGGGGCACACTCATTTGTCCCCAAAACTGAAGCATTTTCCTCTCATGCCGCAAGGCTGGCAGGGGTTTTAAACAATTCTTTGCTCTCTGTGGCACTAGTATTTATGGTTGACTCAGGTATGTTTTGTAGATGTTTACTTCTGAACTAAATGTAGGGAACTGTGGAAACCTTAGGATAGGAAAAAGGAGAACCCCACTAAATGGGCCTAACCAAGCACAGCTAATGACATTTTTTGCCCCTCTGCAGGGAAGCCTCCCCATATCGAAGGAAGTAAATCGCAAGAAGAAAAATGAGGTGGATGGGGCATGCCTGGGTCCAGTGGATGGCTATGGACACCATTTCACCAAAATTGATTACCTCTTCTCTTTTTAATCATGATTTCTCCATTTGTATTACATATGGTGTATGGGTTTGATGAGGTCATGGTGTCATATATCGGGAATTGTTTCTGTGTAAATCATCAAGTGTAAGAAGAAACTATGGGACTCTGAGCCTTGCTTTAGGGAATAACAGTGGACAAACGTGTCATAAAAAAATAGTTTTTAACATTCTGATTCAAGCGAAAGCTCTCAGAATTTCACACTGTGAATCCATGTTTACAAACATTACAGGTGGGCCCTCAGGCCTGGTTCTACCACAGCAATGTCTTCCACTACTCAAACTCCATTGCTCACATGCAACCGGTAAAACGCTCTCTCCATTTCCACCAACCAGAACTGCTTCTTGCAGAGGCTGAGAGTCCCCCTTTTTTTTCATTTAGATGTAACAAGCCTAGTAGTTTATTTTCATTGATTGTCTGTATATCTCTATATTTTATCCAAGTACTCTTTTGATGTATAGAAGTAGTATGAAACTCATGGTTTCCTTGTGGTAAGTGATTGTGATGCTGCCACGGGATTTGAGACACTGATGAATGGTGCTATTTTGGACTTTAAATATGCTCCTTGGCAAGGTAGCTCTGATGGAGTTATTTTTTATTTCCATGTTCTGAGAAGGTGTTGGTACTTTGTTTTTCTGAATGTTGTTCTTTAGACTGGACTGACTTGTTTACTTGTGTCTTCAGTGTGGCTTTCTTATTCAGTGCTGTAGGTGAGTAAGTACTTATAGTGTACAAGTGAGGAACTGATTCCCTATCAGGGTCCACTCACAAACATGCAGTTATAGTGGGAGCAATCACAAAACTGTAATTTACGTAAAATCTCCTTTCTGACTCCTATCCACCTAACAGAGAAAGATGAGCAATAATTTTCCACCAATCTTTTAAAATCTCTTTTTGATTTTTGTCTTTTATTTTTTCTTTTTAAAGAAGGGACAAGTTTTAATGTCCTCTTCAAATCCATAAAACAGGGGATATAGTAAGAAAAACACTGCAAACTTCTGGGAGGAGAAGTCCTAAAGGGGAAGAGTACATTTCCACGGTACTGTCAACACGTGGATTTTACATTTTTGTTCTTGCTCCCAGACTATTATCAATACAAAACAACACAAAACACAAAACTGAACAGTATCATCTACTCATGGAGTGTTGTTGTGTTAGACACAGTCTGAAAGCCCACCTTAATTTTTTATATAACTCTGTCTTTTAGCTCTTCCTTTACAGGGCAGGCCTTGTTCTGAACTGTTTTAGCTTCTGACTGTTAAATACCAATGCATGCACTGCACTTCCTAGGTTTCTTTCCTTTCCCTACCTTCTGTATCCCTTTTCTTGTACATTTTACTTTCCAATAGATTAAATATGTCTATTGTGCTGTATATAGAGCAAGAAGTAATATTCAGCAGGTGTGGCATTTATGTATAGTTGCAGTTGTGTACTGCTGAAAATGCAGGCTTTTGTAACAATGTGATCTTTAATAATGCACTACAAGTACCCAATGTATTTTAGCTATTTTAGTAGGATTTGTTCAATAAATATGCAAGCTCTAAGGGTAGATGTGGTGTCTCTGTGTCTTTATTACAATAATGGGAGGGCTCCTTTTCTGTTTGTACTTGTTCTTTTCATGGCTTCTAAAGGGTTTTTGGGGAATATCTGGTGAAGCAAAAGGTGATTCCTTTTGTTATGTGCTAAACAATAGCTACTAAGATAACCTAAATGCCAGACCTGGATGTGGGAAATGATAGCTGCCAGACAATGGTAGTCATGTACTTCACTTTCAAGACTGCTGAGTGGCTGGATCAGATGCATGATGCCATTTTTAGTAATCCCAGAAGGAGATGGTGGGGCTATATATGGCAAATATAGTATCTTTCATTTTCCACCTCTGATAAACTGAACTAAAAGGCTGTTCTTCTAGTGTATGTAATACAGTTTAAAAGAATGTTGCTACAGTCTTCTCTTTAAAAACACTTTTATTGGAGGAAAAAGTATGTTTTAGAACATATATTGGTTTCATTTTAGCATAGAAACCAGATAAAGCATTAGCAGTGATCTACCAGTTGCTAACAGACGTAGGTCTGGCCGTGACCTCCAGGGAGGTTATTCTCCCTCTGTACTCAGCACTGGTGAGACCGCACCTTGAGTACTGTGTTCAGTTCCGGACCCCTCACCACAAGAAGGATGTTGAGGCTCTGGAGCGTGTCCAGAGAAGAGCAACGAAGCTGGCGAGGGGGCTGGAGAACAAGTCTTATGAGGAGCGGCTGAGAGAGCTGGGGTTGTTTAGCCTGGAGAAGAGGAGGCTGAGGGGAGACCTTATTACTCTTTACAACTACCTGAAAGGAGGTTGTGGAGAGGAGGGAGCTGGCCTCTTCTCCCAAGTGACAGGGGACAGGACAAGAGGGAATGGCCTGAAGCTCCGTCAGGGGAGGTTCAGGTTGGATATCAGAAAAAAATTCTTCACAGTAAGAGTCATTGGGCACTGGAACAGGCTGCCCAGGGAGGTGGTCGAGTCGCCTTCCCTGGAGGTGTTTAAGGAACGGGTGGATGAAGTGCTTAGGGACATGGTTTAGGGAGTGTTAGGAATGGTTGGACTCGATGATCCAATGGGTCCTTTCCAACCTTGTGATTCTGTGATTCTGTGATTCTGTGACGTTTTCCAGTCATGAGACCAAAAGAGTGCAATTCCACATGCCCTGACTGTTTATCCCACTGAATGAATTTAGACAGGAATTGAGTTTGGTATGATGACTTTGGTTGTGTCACAGAAAACTGACCATGCACGCAGAGCACCTGATCCAAATGGCCACTGATCTCACCTTAGGAAACACAACAGAAAGCACTGTGTTTGGGCTCAAGTTAACACTCTGGTTAGAAAGCAGTTCAAACCACTACAACTGAAAGTCATTCTTGAATACCACAAATAACAGGTCTTATTCTTAATAATAAATACAAAGGACTCCTTACCGTCTAAGACAAAGTTTAATATTCTATCATTCTAGAGATTGAAATTTGCCAAAGAAGATTTAATATATATATTATGATTAATAGAATCTTCCTAATTAGAGAAAGGTGACATATGCTTTTGCATCAGCAGTAGTAGCTGTGGCACGTCAGCTTTATAAAATTAAAAGAGGGATAAAAGTTACAGAGAAACCATACCTAAAAAACAGTGGTATGGTCATTTTAAGGGATGTCCCTAGGATTCCATACATGTCTTTCTTGTAGAGCTCCATGAATCATGATTATTAGGCACATTTTGAAAAAAAACTATGCATCCTGATTCTCTGAGATGGTGCTGCATGCATCACATATCTGTTGCTGTCTAGTGTACATATAATACACCCTCCTGCACACAAGGGTTTTGGGTGAGCACCATGTTTGCACCACTACATCGGGGCTTGGGAAGCTAGAGGAGGAGGCTAGGAATCTCTTCCAGCTTAACAAAGCCATGGCACAACTAACCTTTGTTACATCGAGAGCAAAGGTGAAAGAAGTTATACTGTTCTCATCCTCTGGATGGCAACAGTAAATTTTGCCTATGACAAAAAGAGACCTTGAGCAGGATCTGAAAACCAGCAGCATGAAAGCTGATCTAGAGAGGTGGTGGTAGGGTAATAATGGGGGACAGAGCCTGTTGGCGCTTCTCAGGTTGGTGGGGATCTTCCTGTGTCTGGAAAGTTGATTAAAATAACTGGGGGAAAAAAAGCAGTGTTTGTGTCTCACAGTCAGTTGATGCGGTACAGCATGGTGAGCCACCTTTTTAACCCCTTTGTTTAATAGTTATTTGTGTAACAGAAAAGCTGGTGAGAGTATTTTTAAAGCATTATGTTTGAGTAGATTGATTCAGGAAATATTGCTGCTAAGTGCATACCATGCAATAACATATTATGGTGAACCTGGTGAAACAATCTTTGTCCCTCAGCAAATCAAACAAGAAAAAAAGCAAAGACAAATTCTGCAAACTAGGAATAAAAATGGTTACCTGTTTTTCACAAAGCAGTTTAAGCTAGGCAGATAAAACCATGAATTAGGACCTAGTTATTGTTATATCAGTTAAATTCCAGTACTAAAAATCCTGCATCATTAATTACCAGATGAAGAAAACATTAACCCTTACATCTTAGAGTTTATGGTGCAAACAACATCCTGAGAAGGTGAGTTAAAAAAAAAACCCTGATTCATATTAATACAATTATTCAGTGACATTTAGATAAATTCCCTTTGCATGCATATAAAACCCATGCAAAGAACAGTAAGTTTTAAATCGATACTACTTTAATGTTAGGCACTAATTAAATAGACTCCAATTGAATTTCCATTACTAAAGCTGTATTACCATACTACAAAAGAAACAAAACCCCCAATATTCTAGATAAGAAGTTCAAACTCAAAAAACAAATTTAAATACAAAAAAATATGAGCCGAGATCTGTCTCAACAATGCCATTTTCCTGTGGAAAAAAAAAAAAAAGGAAAGATGATACTGGAATAACCTGGAGTATAACCTGAAAGCCAAGGGAGTTAACAGTTTAGCACTACTCAGTGTTGGCAAGGCTACAGCTGGAATAAAACATCCTGCTGGGACATCCCAGCTCAGAGACAATAGGTGCCCAGTGGCACATGTTCAGGGGAACACAGCAAGCACAGCCTGAATCACAGCACATAATGTATCTAATGAAGAGTGACTGAAAGAAAGGGGTGGGTTTAGTCCAAACTGAATGTAACAAACTTCTTTCTTGGTGAGCACAGTGAGACCAGGTGGTCTTCAGTGTCATAAAACAGGTTGAGGTAATACCTAGAAATTTGGAAAATACTTTCAAAGGTGGAAAGCAAATGTACTGGAGTAGAATGCCAAAGGAGAGGCTGCGGGATGTTCACCTTCTGAGATCTTTCACAACAGGCTGGCAAATATCTATTATTATTTGTATTACCTGTAACTCAAAGCCAGATGATCCTATCATGAAGTAATGACTGACTAGAATCCAAAATATCTGCTGTTTTATGGCTTCCTGAAAATTTTCCTGTCAAACAGCACGGCCCCACACATTTCCAAAACCACCCACACAAGACTTGCATTCCCCATTCACATTTTACCCATAGAATCATAAAATCATAGAATAGTTTGAGTTGGACGGGACCTTAAAGATCACTTAGTTCTGCTCCCCCTGCCATGGGCAGCAGACTGATTCCAAAGGGACTAAGAGCTATGTGTTAAGGCATGAGACTCCTTTTTGTGGTCCCTCACATCCCTGTTTTCTAAAATTCATATGAGTTCTGTTGAAGTAAAGACAAAAATACAGAATCTTACATGGACTTTGCTGCTGCAGCCATGAAAATATGGGAACTTGCATTCTAGCTAAGAGAAAGGAAAGATCGGGAGAAAAAATAAAAGAAACATGGAGAGAATATAGCAAGCAATTAAGGGAAAACAGGAAATACAGAAGTTGTACCTTTCTGAGCTGGAGCTCAGGACTTGCAAAGATTGCAGAGATAATCTGAGTGTTACACTCCAATTTGCAATAAATATTTTCCTTTTCAGATGCAGAGCACTGAAACACCTTGTTGAAAACATCCAGGAAGCAAACTTGAGTTTAGATGACACTCATTGGTTTTTCTCACCACATTTTGTGACTGGGGATCTTCAGAAGAGAAGGCAGGCTGGCAGCTCCACCAGGAATAGATGTAGCAAGAACTGAGACTCTGGGCCAGCTGTGAGGTTAGCAGGGACATCCTTTGATGCTTCAGCTGTGCCTGCTTAGTCCAGCTTGAGCCTCAAGACCACGGCATTGCCTCTGTCCCAGGAAATGCCTGGCAACTTTCATACAATGGCCAACACAGTCAGACCCCATGTCTCTAGTCCCCGGGCAAAGTAGGGAAACATGGTAAAACAGCGCAGTCATGCTGTAGTTTGCATCCTCCGTAGAAACAAGTCCAGTATTTGGATGCTCAAATACTGCTTACATATGCTGTACAATGAAGAAAATACTTTCTGCGTTTATAGTTTAATTGCTATGAAAATATAACCTACAATCATTGGGTAACCTCCTAGCGTACTGACAATTCTGACTGCCTGCCCTTATTCATCTGAACGATTTTGTAAGCGCATCCACAGCTACCATCTGTCTGTCAGGGTATGGCCAGAGCTCAAAATGCTGTGTAAGCTGGTGCAATTTATCTCAGGAAGCAATGTAACTGTGAAATCAGCACTGCTTAAAAAAAAAAAAAAAAATCAGGAAGATCCTCTTGCTCTTTGTACATTCATTTTTACTTTGTACTTTCTGATATTGCCTGAGCATGTTAGTTTGATCCCATTTGTGAATTTGTAACACAAATTACTTTTCAGAGCCACTTAATTATATTCCTGTTCTGAAGGCTCCAATTGGTGTTCCAAGTTGAGGGTTTAAAGACCTCACTCTGATAGTCACTTCGTGTGTGCTGCTTTTCAAAGCTCTCAACTCCTTGTGACTCATCTAATATTTTCCAGCTGCTGATTCCAGAGGAAGAGAAGTGACCCAGCAGCTGATGTTTTATACAAAGAAAGAGTATCCTGTTTGTACAGCACTGTTTCAGATTCGTATCTGAGGTTAAACCCATGAATCTGTTCAGACAGATAATTGTATTTTTGGGGAAATTTACTTTATGTAACTTAGAACAGATCCTGAAAGTTTCAAGAAGTCACAGCAGAAGAGACTTTCTTCTTCCAAGACAGATCCTCAAGATGGAAGTGCTGAACAGGTTTCTTGTTCATTTTTTTAATGTATTCCTGGGTGGTTTTTGCAGTCTTGAGTCCCCAGTTCAACTCTGTAACAGATTTCTATTAACCAATATAAGAACCCAGAAAGCTCTTGTGCTATTTCTCCTTTCAACACCTCATCTTTCCAAAAGCTGCACTTTGTAGCTGGAAATGTCAGTGTGTTTTAAGCTCTTATTAAAATTCTCTGTGCTCATCCACTCAAGATTTAACCATTGACCATGCAGCTTTCTGCAACAAAGCTACTGGACAGCAGGTCCTAGAGGCTGCTAAATTTTGGACTAGACAGCCACAGGTTTATGGCTATATCTAGATTGACTTTCCCACTGGTTATGCAATCAGTTGCATCACTGACTGTACTGACAGCTGCTGCACGAGTGTTGCTAGAGTTAAGTAGGTTAGCAGGCTGTCAAAGCAGCCTTTTCTCTGGAGGTTTCATTTCCCTATGAGTCATTTTGGCTGGTCACTTTTTCCTCACTACCGTTTGCTCAGCAGTGAGCTTCTGCCCATGAGTCACGAGTGTGATTGTAGAGTCCTGTCTGGTGAAGTGCCTTGAGAGGCTTGGGAGCCATAATGTTTCCAGCACAGACTTCAGTTGGCTGTTAAACTACCTGTAGCCTCTAACAAATTCGTAGTCCATTTATTCCCTTTTCAAGCCATTCTCAATGTTTCCTCAGTAGCTCATCTGAGTTGGCAGTGTTGTTCACAGGAAGGTTGCTTGAGGACAGGGCCGTATGGGGCAAAAAAACACCCTCCAAAAAAAGAAAGGGGAGTAGGGCATAAAAAGGACTCCTGAACACCGAGTTTGTAAACAAACAGCGGTAAGCTAACCATAGCAGCAGGAAACATTTCTGTCGGATTCTGGAAAGCTAACCATGGCAGGAAACAGTTATGTAAAGTGCAAAATTGCTACTGTTTAAAAGTGCACTTTGATCAACAAAGTGAGAAAAGATTTATTTCACGCTTTTCACTCTGAAATACAGCAATTTGAGCAATATGAGCAAGTTCTTTTCAGTGGGGATCTCTGAGTTAGCAGACTTGCAATTTGCACTAACTGATAAAGCTCACAGCATTGCCAGATCACACGTAAGAGCAGAGGTAAAAAAACAGTGCACTCATCCCCAAGTTTCATTTGCTATTTGTCCTTTTTCTGAAGGATCTAAACATCTAAAGTCAGAAGGGAGGAGCAGGGCACCAGCAGGGGGTTGCAGAACTATGCACTCCACCTCCTACCTTGCCAAAGCCCAATGCTATACTTCTCTATTTCTCCAGTTCCCTGTGCTGAAAGGGTCACAAAGAAGCAAGTTTTGGCAACAGGAGCCCATGCCTGGCAGCTGTATGAGTCAAATAACCCACCCAGACCTCCCAGGTGTATTTGATAATCCACGATAATATATCACACAATGCCCTGAGACTGGGGAGCAGATTTCTAAAGAGAAATGAGAGGAGTGGGGTTACCCTAGTCCCTGAAAGTAAAGTGAGTGAAGATCTGAAAGGTAGGGAATGACTCTGCCACCAAAAAGAGAGACCTTAACCAAAGTTTCTGTGATTTCCAAGATTAGGTAGAATGAGAATCCAAGAACATTGTGTGCCTAAATTGCATGCCAAAACACTGGGAATGTTGGAACAGTAGGCTGTCTATCTGATCTCACACAACTGTAAATCCTAAGCTATTCCACTGTAGTTACTAGGCCGGATAAACAAAATCAAAACCAGGTTCATGGGGCCGACACAAATCTTTTGAATCACTTTTAAAGCAGACATTTCAGCTGAGTGATTGAAACTCCATAGTTCAGCTTTCACAGTCCAGATGGTGTCACTGACCATATCTTACAGACACAGAGGCTTTGAGCTGAGGGCAAGACTCAGTGCAGGTGAGCTTCACCTGAGGGCCCACTCACACTCTCTCTGCCCCTCTCCCAAGAGAGGGAGACCCCACCCAAGAGTATTGAAGGAGCTGGCAGATGTCCTTTCCAAACCCCTTCCCATCATCTTCCAGCAGTCCTGGCTGACTGGGGAAGTTCCACT
The DNA here is from genome assembly GCF_017976375.1 of Cuculus canorus. Classification (NCBI taxonomy): domain Eukaryota; kingdom Metazoa; phylum Chordata; class Aves; order Cuculiformes; family Cuculidae; genus Cuculus; species Cuculus canorus. The sequence goes on from NC_071441.1 coordinate 64,906,149, forward strand.
AGACTGGAGGCTGGCTAATGTTGTGCCCATCTACAAGAAGAGTTGCAGGGAGGATCCAGGGAACTACAGGCCTGTCAGCCTGACCTCAGTGCCGGGGAAAGTCATGGAACAGGTAATCTTGAGTGCTATCATGAAGCACATGCAAGAGAACCGGGTGATCAGGCTCCGTCAACACAGGTTCACGAAAGACAGGTCTTGCCAAACTAACCTGATCACCTTCTATGACAAAATCACTCAACTACTGGATGGGGGAAAGGCTGTGGATGTGGTCTTCTTGGACTTCAGTAAAGCCTTTGACACAGTTTCTCACAGCACTCTGCTTCACAAACTGTCAGCCTCTGGCCTGGATGGGCACACACTCTCCTGGGTTGAAAACTGGTTGGATGGCCGGGCCCAGAGAGTGGTGGTCAATGGAGTTAACTCCAGCTGGAGGCCAGTCACAAGTGGAGTTCCTCAGGGCTCAGTACTGGGTCCAGCTCTGTTCAATGTCTTTATCAATGACCTGGATGAAGGCATTGAGTGCACCCTCAGCAGGTTTGTGGATGATACTAAGCTGGGTGGAAGTGTGGATCTGCTGGAGGGTAGGGAGGCTCTGCAAAGGGATCTTAACAGGCTGGACCGCTGGGCTGAGACCAGTGGTATGAGATTCAACAAGGCCAAATGCCGGGTCCTGCACGTGGGGCACAACAGCCCTATGCAGTGCTACAGACTGGGGGAAGAATGGCTGGAGAGCTGTACAGAGGAGAAGGACCTGTGGGTGCTGATTGACAACCGACTGAACACGAGCCAGTAGTGTGCCCAGGTGGCCAAGAAGGCCAATGGCATCTTGGTTTGGATCAGAAACTGTGTGACCAGCAGGTCCAGGGAGGTTTTTCTCCCTCTGTACTCGGCACTGGTGAGACCGCACCTTGAGTACTGTGTTCAGTTCTGGGCCCCTCACCACAAGAAGGATGTTGAGGCTCTGGGGCGTGTCCAGAGAAGAGCAACAAAGATGGTGAGGGGGCTGGAGAACAAGTCTTATGAGGAGCGGCTGAGAGAGCTGGGGTTGTTTAGCCTGGAGAAGAGGAGGCTGAGGGGAGACGTTATTGCTCTCTACAGCTACCTGAAAGGAGGTTGTGGAGAGGAGGGAGCTGGCCTCTTCTCCCAAGGGACAGGGGACAGGACAAGCGGGAATGGCCTGAAGCTCCATCAGGGGAGGTTCAGGCTGGATATCAGAAAAAAAAATTTCACGGAAAGAGTCATTGGGCACTGGCAGAGGCTGCCCAGGGAGGTGGTTGAGTCGCCTTCCCTGGAGGTGTTTAAGGGACGGGTTGATGAAGTGCTTAGGGATATGGTTATCATATCAACTTGTACAAATACAAATATTTTTGTTGTTTTCTTTCACTTTCTGTACCCTGTTTAAAATATTTAATGTATTTTAATGTGCGTACAAGGGCAGGGTAAGAGAGTGGGGCTTGTTCAGTCTGGAGAAACTAAGACTCAGAGGAAATGTTATAGAGACCTTCCAGTACTGAAGGGGGCTTACAAGAAAGCTGGGGAGGGTCTGTTCACAAAGGCTTGTGGTGACAGGACAAGGGGGAATGGGTATAAATGGGACTTGCCCAGGAATTCGTATTGGAGACTGTCCAGAGGAGGGCATGGAGTTGGTGAAGGATTTAGAATGGAAGCTGTGGGAGGTGCGGCTCAAGTCGCTTGGTCTCTTCATACTGGAGAAGAGGAGGCCTATGGGAAACCTCATCACGCTCTGCAGCTTCCTCACACAGGGAGGAGGAGAAGCAGGCACCGAGCTCTTCTCTCTGACCCAAGGAAATGGCAGGAAGATGCGCCAGAGGAGGGTTGGGCTGGATGTGAGGACAGTGTTCTTCACCCAGATGGTGGGGGAGCACTGGAACAGCTCCCCAGGGAAGCAGTCACGGCACCAAGCCTGACACTGTTCAAGAAGCCTTTGGCCAGTGTCCTCCGACACACAGGGCGTGTTTTAGGGTTGTCCTGTGTAGGGACAGGGGTGGGACTCAATGACCAATGACTGAAGGGGGCCTACAGGAAAGCTGGAGAGAGGCTATTCATAAAGGCTTGTGGTGACAGGACGAGGAGGAATGGGTATAAACGGGACAGGGGCAGATTTAGACTAGACATTAGGAAGAATTTCTTCAGTATGAAATTGGTGAGACATTGGAAAAGGTTGCCCAGGGAAGCTGTGGCTGCCCCATCCCTGGAGGCATTCAAGATCAGGTTGGATGGGGCCTTGGGCAGACTGATCTAGAGTCATGTCCCTGCCCATGGCAGGGGGTTGGAGCTAGATGATCTTTAAGGTCTCTTCCAACCCAAACAATTCTATGATTCTATGATTTTTATATGCACGGTTTTCCATGGGCATGAAGAGACTAGTATGTAAAACTCGGAGCCATAACAGTTTGAGTGTTACACTCTGATGGGGCTGTGCTGAAACTCCTAATTTTGTGGCTACATGTAACTTAATAAAAGCAGCAGACGCAGCGGTTGCAGCCTGTAGCCTCTGGCCCCCTGACCCTATGATTTACTTGAAGGTAAGATGCACTAACTGTAGCAAATCTGAGGGTGAAGACAAACATTGAGTGAAACACTACTGGTATGATCAAACTTGCTACATCGAGTTTCTATTATTTATGCAACCTACAGTATTTATGTTGTTTCAGCAATGTTTTTAATTTTTCACTTTAGCTCACTGCCTCAAGAAAATCATTAATTAGAACTAAGAAGTCTGGTTTATGAGACCTACTCAGATAATAAACTGGTTCTCTGCCTCAAGTTATTCAACAGATATACTGCCAAGAATTGCAGGCAGTCCCACACCTCCACCCTTCAGCCAGGACCAGCTGTTTTTTTCCTGCATGTGCAAGACAGGTGAGCATGGACCAAACCACAGCTCACAGTGCTGGGCTGAGTGTGGGCCCCCGCTGCCCCTAAGGGTTGTTACCTGCTCCAGATTCATCTGCTCAACACTGCCAGCCACAACTGCTTCCAGAGGCTTACAGAGGTGTGTAGTGAAAGCTACATTTTAATTTTTTTCCAATTACTTCTGCCACATGAGACCATGCAAGAGCTCACAACAGGGACTTGGTTATGGTTTAGGTGCTTACAACTGCAGTGTATGGATCACTGTGTAGAACTGTTTACTGTGAGGCTGCTGCGGGGGCCCAAACACAGGTCGCAAGGACAGCTTAGGAAGTATTAGCAGCTGCCAAAATCCTGCACCAGCTCAAGTTATAAACATTGAAAAGCAATTTATGTATAAAACCCATTGCTTCACTTGGAGCTGGAGCTTTTACCTAATTGACTATTACAAATAACTTCCACCTTTCCAAACTCTATCAGGTAGCACAGGCTACTACATAGACATAAATCACTTGAAATGTTGGCTATAGCTGCACTCTCTTCGAAGATAAGACTGGGGAGAAGATCTGTGTATGCATGCCTGTTTCTAACTCATACAACATGACACATAGGCTAATAATTGTTTCTCTGGGCTCAGCTGGTAGTGTTCAAGCTGTCTCATGCTTTGTCAAGGTACACGTAACCACCAGGATAATCATCTGTCCATAAGAAAATTTTACTTAACTGATGTTAGCATTCATATCACCCTTCAGAAGAGCGTTTGTCACATACATTCTACTCATTAATTCTGGCAGAAAAGCTACTTATCCTCAGAAGAATTATAGTAATTCACATACACACAAAAGACAATAAATAATTATGTGTTTCACTGAATACAGCAGCGTAAATCTTTTTCTGGGAATCATTCTTGCTTGTTCACGAAGATTCATCCTCTAGTATGTTTAAGAGATCAGTCAGTAGCAAACAATGGATGGATGTGAAATTGTACTTTCAGCCCCAAAATAAAATAAAAAATGTTCTTTATTCTAGTAAAGAAAAGGGGAGGGAAGTTCCTTTTTTTGCAGACATTCCACAAGGGAAGTTTGAAATGAAATATTTTTGTTTTCTATACTACATGAAAGCAGTTTATGTCAATTACTTATCTTTTCTTTGTTTTATGAATTTTAAAGCACTTAGATTACTTTCTGTGGTTCTCCTCATTTTAGAGCCAATCCAGATTACAAAATTTTATTAAAGAAATCTTTGCAAGCATTCTTCTTCAGAGGTGATGCCAAGAATTTAAGAAGGTTTACAGAGCTGTCTTTCAAGCAGATAAGAGGACCACCATCAAACAGTGTCTCTTTAAATTTTAACTGCACTTGAGTTCAGCTTCTTTTGCTATTTGAGATAAAGGGGAAGACCTAATAGGGCAGAAAACTCTTCTTCCGATCAGCCTCCTTTTTGCACAGATATCAAATGCATCTGCACCTAGACCGTCTAAGAGACAGAGCATTCAACTAATTAGACCTCAGATTTGATTTACTTCCTATGCATTAACACCAAAAAAAAAAAACTTACTGGCTTCTACTGCAATGGGAATGAATCACTAAAAAGACTTCTTGGATCATCGAATCCAACCATTCCTATCAACCACTAAACCATGTCCCTGAGCACCTCATCTACCCATCTTCTAAATACCTCCAGGAATGGTGAATCAATTTATAACTATGAAGGGAATTCTCCAAGTTCTCATACAGTTCAACTTTATGAATGCTCCAGTAGCCTTAAGGTATTTTATCTCAACAGTATGAAAGACAAAATAAGGTTATAGCGGAAACTTTCCATCTAGTATTTCCTTTGCAATATACAGTAATCGCTATGTGGGTTTTAGTACAGTTCTTTGAGTTAAATCTGAACTGACATTATCTGAATGAATGTCAAACTGATTTCCTTCACCTGCAGCTTTGATCACTTTATACAACGATGCAACCAACAGTTGTTTAGAATCCCTGAACTCCACGTTTTCCCAGCAATTGTACCCAATTTACAGCAAAGGACAAACCAAGTCTTACTTCCATTTCTACATCAAGAGAGTATGTGTCCTCCTCCCCCCACCCCTCCCCCCCCCCCCGCTTAATACTGGTGTGGTTACGGAGAATAATGTAAAGATTAAGAGTGTGCACCTGAGAAATTTGAGAGAAAAAATTAGCATGTATTAAAAGTCATTGTTTCTCTGGAAGTCCTTTATGGAGTCATATTTTTTTCAGGGCTACATCTGTGGCATCTGGTAGGTAAAAATAAGAGATGAAAGAGAAGTAAATTCTGCTCTGATATATGACATGAAATTATTCCCTAAATACATTGTTAGTATGAAATATTTATACTGCTAAAAGTAGCTAATAAATACAAGCATAACTGCATCAGCATTGTGAAAGTAGAGCCTAAGCGTAATTTCAGAAAAGGATAAATTGATCTAGACTCACAGGAGCACTGCTGAGTTTTATGTTTATCTCATGCAAAGAAAATCCTGGATCCTAAAGATCACCTTTAGACAGAGTATTAACAGCACCTCTGCTTTTGACAGACCGTATTTTCAATATTGGTCATACAACATACTGAAAGATACTGAAAGGAAAACTGGGACATTCTGAACGAAATAAAAATCTTAAAACTGGTGACTTCAGCTTTCCTTAGAGTGCCTTTTCTCTTTAGTGTTTAGCCAGGAGGTCATTTTTTATTTCATTTAAAGAGTCTCCTCTCTCCATTTTCAGCTAGTTGACCCCTTTTAGAACCATTTCAGTAAAGATCTGTGAATTTATAATTCAATGTATCATTTCTAACTATAATGCCAATGCTGTTTAAAAATACAAAGGGAAACTTCTAGTAAAGAAAATATTAATTCTGAGATGTACATAAATGAAAAGCCCCACCATTTACGTTTCCAGCAATGTCTTTTTTTGTTGTTTATTTTGTTTTGCTTTTAAACTAAAGCCACTCTTCGTCAATTAATTTTAGGTCTGTTGAGAACTCAGGAGGACTAGGAAACAGGAAAATTCATCCAGTCCTGCAATTACCTATTTCTCCAAACTTGCCTCTGGGGAGCTTCTGAACCAAGGCCATAGCATACGGCATATGTGACACTTTATCAGACTTTGTCCTTCATGGGGCCTGGCCTTGCACGATTCTCAAAACAATCATTTTCCAAGAAGCTAGTCTGCAATGAAATCTTTTTTTTGTTGTTTTAACTGAGTATTTGTGCTTCCTATTGCCTTCTTACTTATGCTTATTCATAGATTCTCTGTGTTACTGTTAGCAACTTTAAGAGTATGAGGGACACCACCTCCAACTGAGTAGCATACAGGCAGTGATACTTTTCTAATAGATTGGAGATTGGAGATACAGGTTTATATTTGCTAATGACATAATTTGGAGTTAATGTAGCAACTTGGGCTTTACAACCTTTACACAGTTTATTGACTGCCTTTTCAGATTGAGTTCAGACAAAGGTAAAGGCTACTTTGGACTTCTATTGTGGATAAAGATATTGTCAAATTATTGGGACAACCTCAGAACTGCAGCACTGCAATTCTGTTTCACTGTGATTATGCGGAGAGCACTCAGTGTGCAAGCACAGAATACGTTTTAAAAGCCAGAAACTGAACTGTATCAAAAAGTTCATTTTTGCCAGAATACTCAAAAGTATATTTAGCACTTCTCTAATTATCTGTTTTCAATCAAAATCACAGCACTTATTGAGCTAAAATTTCAATTAATTTTGAGACATTTTGCCAAAACCCAAAATATCACAGTATCCACACATCATTGTATAGACTGCTTTTCCTCCACCCACAAATCTTCTAATTCTATGCTGAACAAAAGTAAAGCATTAGACAAACTTTAACCTTAAAAGAGAAACTAAAAGAGTAATACCGTTGTATACCATAGTACTTTTCTTCGTTATTTTAATTTGCTCTTTTTCTCTACAATACGACCACTACTCTCTGAATCAGATGCTTCTCTAGTGACTCAATTCATTATAATTTACTGGGCTGAAACTGTACTTTCTTCCCTCAAATGTGATAGTGAGAAGATAAGCAGCACTCTGCTCCCTGAAGTCTGCTGGGACTTTTCACGCATATAAATGCATACATGTGTTCATGTTTTGATGGCCTGAGGTTTTTAAGAACAGATCAAAGAAATCAGAGGAAGGTGGGAGACAAGATTTGAAATTCCCATATTCATTCCAGTGAGTTGTTGCATCTGAGTTTATTCTGACTCAGTGCTGCAGTATCAATCACTTCATCATATTGGTAGGTACGAGTAGAAAAAGCGTCCACACACACACATTTGCACATACACTTCCATACACACACATATGCACATACAGTGCTCCCTAGAGTCTAAATTTACTTTATCCAGTGATATGGTAAATACATTTTACACAGATATAATGTCCTGAATAGTAAGCCAAAAAGCCAATCTGCCTTCTTTACCAAAATTGAAGGGAATTTTCTGTGGTTAAGCAGCAATTGTGTCCTTAGTGGAGGAAGACAAGAGTGAAGCAATTCCTCTACTTCTTTTCTTCATTTTTTTCCCAACTGTCTATGACACCTGTCTGTTTTCTGCTGTGTTTCTTATCATATATGGGATGTTTACACGTGGAATACATACTCCTTGTTCTTTGCCCTACAGCCAGATTCCTCTGCTCTCCAGCCTGCAGTTCTTTAGTGACCAGCAATAGACCTTTGTGATTTGTGCTTCCACCCTTGGTCTTATGTCACCCTCTTGTGTCTGTATCCTCAGGACTTCTGCCATTATTGCCTGCCACTTTTTGATTATACTCAAGGACCCCTGCTACAGAGTAGGATAATTCTAAAGCTACAGTATCAGAGACCCCATCTTGAAGCCCTGAAATTCCTTCAGTGTGAATATACTTGAAGGATTTTAAAGACCATTCTGGAGTATATATTTTCCAAATGCAAATACGAATGTGTAGCAGGTACACAGACGTGTATGAAGTACTGCCTCTCAATTCCTCCAGCAGGATTTCTTTTGTGTCAGGAAGCATGCCTCCATTACATCAGCAGCCTTTACCCAGACCTCCATGATAAGTAGGACACAACCTTCTTATACATAATAAATACTCAAAAACACAGAACAGACTCTGCCTGACCTTCCACCACTTTCCAAGAAATAGTTAAGGTCTTTTCCGAAAAGACAACAGCTATGTAGGAAGTTGTCCAGCTTGGCAAGTAGGGGAGAAAGAGATGCCAAAAGTCCAATCTCATTTGCCAGTCTTGTGAGATAGCATCCACCTGCGCGTTTCCATTTGGCAAATCAGAGATAAGCATTAGCCACTTTTCACATCATGAGAACAATGTATCTACATAAATACACCTCGGTCTCTCTAGTTCAGAGTGTTTAGTTTGGTTGCTATGTTAAACCATATGAACACCTCACTTAGGCACAGACCTTTTGGTCTGACTTGCAATTCTGTTTCAAATGGTGAAAATTCCTCTATCAGCACCCATTAACATAACCTGAAACGAAAGCTTACCAAAAGTCAGAGGTTTTGAATAATGGTGCTGGAAGAATTGCTCAAGCTTTTGTCAAACATCTACAAGTCTGCTGAGCCCCAGTGAGGAAGAGAGGGTTTTTGTCCCCCCTACATTTCTTTTTCAAATGTTCCTGAGTTATTCTGGGAAAAGATAAGTAGATGACTGCAAAAATAAGTATTTTGAGAGCTATCAACTGCATTTGTTCTCTTGATCCTCCAAAGCAAGCATGCATGACTAACTCCAAGTTTAATTTGCTTTCAGGTCTTCCTACATACAGTCATGCAATTTGACTTAGAGGTGGCTGCATTCCAAGCACTCTGGAAGCAAAGGACCTCAATGTTTCAGGGTATTCAAGATGATAATATTTTTCCAATGCCAAAATACCACAAACTTTTATGTAATCATATATACTTCACCAAAAAATAGTACAAGTTTATCTATCAGGAAGAAAGAGGTTTGATGGGTTTTTTTCCCCATCTCTAAAAACAAATTAATCTCAATATGTTCAAGATGACTAGAAGTGGTCTAAAGTATATGAAAATTTGTTTAAAATGCTCGTTTGAAAATTAGGCATGTTTCCACAATAGGTTCTTAATCAGCCCTTGAAAAACTCCCTTGGATATATATGACAATTATTGGTTGCCTCTTATAGAGCAATTCAATGGTACTACAAACTTGATGCAGAACTTCCACATTTTGAACTTGACAAAATATCAAACCAGAGAGAACACGGACTGAGTTCTGAAATTCTGCAAGTGTCCTGGTCACAGTCCAGTGAAGCACTTACTTACATCTTCCATTTGAAATAACTGGGCCCATTGTAGACTGTTCACTTACAAAAAGTCAGGTAGTATAGTGTTGTGTTTGCAAGGGAAAGGTCCTATCCATGGAGAAAGTTGCTTGAAGTAGCTTTCCTTGTAAACTGATCTTAGGAAAGAGAAAATACTTTCTAAATGAAGAAGAGTAATGCATCTGCTTGAAGTTTTTGTTACCCATCTAAGTAACTAGCTAACAGAAAAATGCACCTAGGTCTACCACATTTTCAATGTCTTTGCATACGACCAGAATACCTGGGCAAATATCTTGCATGCATGAACAGATCAAAAGAGAACATCAGAAAGTGCTGCACGTGTGCTGAATCAACATGTCTCAAAGTGCCACACAGACAAAGCTGTGTGGCAGAGAACCTGCCACATCTGGATATGTCAAGTTTCTGAACAGCAAATGCACACAGACTTCAGCTGAGAAATCACAGAGCCAAAGCAGCCTTGAATGCACAGGTCAGATATGCTGCTGCCTGGCTTTTAATTGCATAATTCTATTCTTGGATGCAGAGCTGAATATTGTACAGCTCCTAGCACAAGCTGTAATGATGAAATAGTAAATGTGAGAAGACACTAGAACCATAAATTAACTGTAGAAAAACAATTCCAAAGATAAAATTCATTTTGTGAAGAGTGCTTATTGTTGCAACTTAGCTGCTTCTGTTTCAACAGCACATTGTCAACAAAACACACACACACACACTGTACACAAACAGTAAGGAAAGGAAAACCAGAAATGCCATCATTAGAAACAGTCACTGTATTTAGTGTGTACAGGAGACAGACTATAAAAAGTAACATCTTGTTCTGCCACACAGCCCACACTCATTCTTCAGGACAGAAATCTGAATCTAAAGTTAATGTACAATGAATTTCCTGGTCAGTACAGGCAGCCTGGTAAACAACACACAAAATAAGAACAGACCTGAGTCTCCTTCATCATGCTGGCTCCACTTAACCAGTTAAGTATTGAACACTTAACTGGTTCAAAAGGCTTCTGTATAAAATTTTCATACTGTCCCGCATGTTCAGTTTAAGCTAGACAAAACCCAGAAATGTTAAGATACAGCAATTATGACATTTACTAGACATATGTTAAGGTAAGTTTTCAATTAACTTGAAATTTTAACTAGTCATACAGGATTATCTATTATTTAAAATATCTTTTTATATGATTGCAGAAAAACAGATGTTTATATAGCAAATATAGATGGGAAGGTGGTGAATTATATGTGTAGGGTTAATTACCTATTCTATTTTTTTCCAAAGTATTTACTTAGACAATTTCTGTTGGTATTGTAACAATTGTATGATGTTTACAAAGGCAAACACACAATATTATGACTGCAAGAAACTGCAGCAGCTTGACAATTTTAAATATATATCAGGCAGGTTTCATAGCCAAGGGCCACGTTATTACATGTAATACACAGGGTGAAGAAGGCTGAAAGAACCACTCTTCCGGAAAACAGAATGTCTGAGAGACACTGTTCAAAACTCTCAAAATCTGCCTGAAGACCTTTTTAGGACAAACACTGCCGGTGAAAAATAAATAAGGTTAACTAAAGTAAGCAAAGAAAAATGCTTCAAGGTCAGTTTTGTATCAGTTAGGTTCTGCTGGAAAATAATTTATTAGCATTATTCTTAAGTTATCAAAATAAGCAGAGTGCAGTGCCTGTTTGCAGTTACACAGAAAAAAAAAAATTTTCTTAGGTCAATACGATATTGCAAAATAGTAAATGTTATCTGAGTAATATCTGGCTCAGAATGCACTAGAGTGTGACGAGAACATTTCAATGTTTAAATTGATTATCCAGTACCTACTGGGTCAAATGTAGGGTGATTTATGTCCTATCTGAAGATAACACCAAAAATATCCCCATTTTTAACTCTGATGTATTGCTTAAAACATATATTTGCCGTCTTTTTGTGTCTTCTGTAAAATAGTATTTTACAATCTGGTTTTGTTTTGGTTTTTTTTAGTATTTGCAGTTACATATATGGCTCTCCTTGAGAACAATGAGGCCTCTAGCTATTCAGCTTCTATAAGGCAACTCTAAAACAGACATTGTAAAACCTTTGTCCAAACAAGGCAGCCCTTCAGGTCAGTGGTGAGAAAATGAAGGACAATCCACAAAGGTAATTTTTCTGCCGAGGACATACCAAGAGCAGCCAAACAGGAACACTGGATTTTACACTGCCTAAACTGGTGCTGTAGGTGCTTAAATCTCAGAAGACAACGGTCACTCCTGAAGACACTTGAAAATTCATTTGTTTAAGTTCCTTGATGCCTAAACTCAGTCTCTTGCATTTTGCTTTGGCATCCTCTAACCTGTAGATAGATATGGAAAGCACCTGGGTGCCAGGTCAGCTAAGGGGTATGATGTCGCCCCAGATCATGAGGTACAACTTGTAGGCCTTGAGGTCTCGATTCCCAGGCCAGAACCCTCTCAAATTTGCACTGAGACACATTGGGTAAAGCTATCCTCCTTTATCTTGTTAAATGTTCCTTCCTTCCTTCCTTCTCCCACCACAGGCTGATATTTCCATGGGAAGAGCAAGAAGGAAAAGACAGAAGCCTAGGCTACTGTTCAGCAGGGTTGTGGAGGTTCTGGGTTCTTCTAGGACTACTTACACATTCTGTATTTGACAGGTACGGGACAAAAGCTGCCTGAAGAGCAGTACAAAAGCATCTTGACCTAAGAAAGTGACTCTGCTTTGAGTGTAGCACAGCCTATGCACCAAATTATGCCAATAAGCAGCTTTTTTTTTTTTTTGTAAACAGAGTAAGCATCTATGGCTCCTATTGTGTAAAACTGCAATGGAAGGGAGAGGACAGGAAAGGGGCAAGGCTGACTGCCTTTAAATTTCAACTTATCCCCAAAACAGGAGCTTTGCAATAGGGAGTTTGGAGTAATCAACTCGTGATGATTGTACTAGGGAACAATGGTTGCTGTCCTGTTGCAGTGTCAAAAATGGAACAAAGATTGTCACTTAGAGTCCCCAGTCAGTACATATGCTGGAGACAGCCACAGCTTTTCCCAGCTTCTGAAATGCATCCCCTTTTATCAGGTGAATCTCACAAAGTGCTGTGTGAGCTTTCCCCAGCCACCTCCTCCATGAAGGCTGGTCCAATAGCGATAGCTTTTGCTCTCCTTTTCTTACGAAAGCTACAAAAGCTACAAAAAGTACGTGAAGGCTAGTGTGTGCTATACTGCCTGTGAGTCTTTCCTGTTTTCCTGTTTTCCTAGAGGACCATGAAGATCAGTGGCACGGATGTGTGAGAGCTCCCTTCTAAAGGATACCCAGTGGTGTTGGAGAACACAGAAGCAACGGAAGTGCTGGGAGAGCCTGGTGGGATAGCAATGCCATCTGAGGACATTCCATCTACAGAGTATGGATAGGGCTAGCCCCATGTGCACTCAGCTTTGAGACTTTTAGTGTGCATTTGGATAGGATGTCCTTGTTATCCCTTGACTGGCACCCAGAACAGACAGCAGAGTAGCCATCATCTTCTGAGCCAAGCAAAAAATACTAGCTATGCCAAACACCAAGGAAAAGAGATGAATGAACTTCAGCAGCAAGGACTCAGATGCGGTATTGCAAGGAATAGTTTTTTTTGATTACTCCTACACATGAAAGAGCATATTTCTCATTTGTATGCAGGGCAATGCACTATAATAGTGAAGCTCAAAAACTTATACATCCATGCAAGATGCTCCAGAACTGCAACTACAATATGAGTTTGAATCTGGGAGCCCATGACAGTAGGCTGCAAACATAATCTCATTAGCCCTCAAAGCAAGGCTCCTTAGCTCCAGATCAGAGTAAGCTGAAGGGTGATGTCTTTCCTGGGACAGAACTACTTGACAGCAGCCAAGAGCTTTTTGCAATGCTCTCTGTCACGGCCACTAGACATATTGTAGCTCAAAAATGAGCATCCTTACAACCGTCAGTGTCAGGATATCAGTCAAGTGTTACCAATCTAGCTTTCATAAGACAAGAAACAAAGGTGTCTCAATTGAAGATACAGAAGTAAGGCACTTAGAATAGAAGAAGGAATTACATTCTGAACCAAATCCTAAGCAGTCTGAGTACCTTATACCTCACTCTATCAGAGAGACAAAGAGCTTATTTGGATAAAAATTAATTTCAAAATTCTGACGTATTTTTCATAAATGAGATGTTATTTGCTGTTGCATTATCCAGAACTAGAATTAATACAGAATAGATTCATTGTCTATGTCAGAATTAATGACTGTGAGGCTTGTGTTGGGAACAAACTTTTCCTATTGGCATATTAAAATGCGTAATTGGATTTGTGGAGGTACTACATGTGTTCTTGAAGATCCTAATCTGATTGAAGCCAAAACTATCACTTATCATTGCAAAGTTTGTGCTTTTCCATACCTACACAAGTTTTTTTGCTATTTAGAATATTAAAGCTGAGGATGGAGACTAGAGAAGAATGCTACAGAGCCACAGAAACCAAATGTATTATATAATTTCTGTTTTTACAACAAAAAAAGGAGAACACATCACATGTTAGGTTAGCATGAAGCAAGGGCAGACTATTTGACTTGATGAAAGGAAAAAGTTTTATCACTGTGCGTGAGTGGTTACAGTTTAGAACAGGTTCCGTGGCAATTGAAGGCACGGACTCCATTTGGAGTCAAAACCAAAATCCTTTTATTATGCACAAGCAAGGCTTTATACACCCTTATTTGCCTTGTTAGCCAGCTACCCCAGTGATCTTCCACTTCTAGAAGTCCCACAGTTACAGGGATTCAGCATAACTCTACTTGCTACAAATGTATCTTTTACCTAGAAAAGAAAAAGTCCCAAAAGCTCTCATGTAGCTCAGCTCCCTGTTTTCTCCTACCACTTAACTGTCCCACGGTGTCTTGCTTAACGAGTGCAAGGACATCGGCCGTATTGTCCTGAATGTACGTGGCGGTGGAATCTTCCATGCCCACAGGTTTCTAGAGAATCTCTGTTCCAATTGAGTTGTTTCTGTGATTCAGAAAGATCATTGGATATCTCTTTTCCAGAGCAAGTAGTTTAGAGAGAAGACTGAAATGCCCACTATCAACTCAAGGCTTATAACCTGGTGACTTTTTGGCTAACATTTGCCTTGTTATTATCTATTGTCTTCTTATTCATTACCTTGCTTTCCTTGTTAAATAAATCTTGATTGAGAATTGCCTTCAGTCAAGTGCATGTCTTTGGAAGTGGTTCAAAGCAAAACTTTGTCCCTAGGAAGTGGCTCCTATGTCTGCTAGATAAGCAAAACCATTCGAACGTATAACCATTACACCATCTGCAGACACGTAGGGACAATAAAGATTGTGATGGTATCTTTATGGTGATGGTGCTACCTACAACTTTGACTTTTAGTGGTGCACTTCAATTCTTACTAGCATTGGCAGAAGCATTTACTTCTGTGTGGCATACTCATTCCACTGTCTCTACTGAGGAAAATTAAGAAAATATTTAAAGCAGCAAAAGCCAAGAAAGGAAGCCAAGTTACAGACAGGCAGCTCAAGGTGTTGTTCACATACAACATCCCAGAAAAACTTTTCATTCATTGTCTATATAACAGTCTCACTTAGGAGATATAGGATGGCGGAGGAAAAAGCGTGTAGTTGGTATCGAAGTTTCCATAGGCTTCAATACCATTTCTGAAAGTGATTCTTGAGTGTAAGATGAATGAACCACTAGTGATGGTAGTTAATTTAATGTCTGCATTTTGCTGTGTCTCAAGTTTCTGTTACATTCACCTCACTGTATTAGAAGGAAGCCCTCAGTAACAACTAGACTGTAAAGGCTAAATATAATTCAGTTACAACATCCTGAGTTGACACTAAAAGTAAGTTTCTCTGTAAGCTACCCTTTCTTTTTATATGACACCATAAATATTTCACAACAAATAGCTAACCTATCTACTAGTCTACTACACCACTAGCCTGGCCTGAGCAGAGGGACAACATGCCATTATCTCCTGGCTTTCATGACATTCTACTTGTAGTTTTCCTGCAAGCACAGTTTGGATGAGAAGGTTAGATGACTCTAAAGCTGCAGGAAGCCAAAGCAGAGGACAGAGGACTCATTTAGAGTCCATTCTGGAAAAAAACCAAACCAAACCAAAACAACTTCTCTAAAGAGAACTGAAGGAACCACAGTCTCAGTTATTGCATAGCATGCCCTGACTGATAAATTATACTGTTTTCTTTCCAAGAGCACTTTCCATACCTCCTCAGCAGGTACAGGCAGAATTTGGTTTCCAGATTCAGCACTGTGCAAAGTGAACATGGCCTTCTTTTGACCAGCAAAAGAGAGCAGCCTTCGGACCAGAGAGAAAGAAAGAAATTTGTTCCTTCCCATCTTCCCACTACATTGATTTGTCCTAACCACAAGGACAGATCAAACTTCCATTCAGCTTCATTTTTTTTGCTGGCTTTTGCATTTTTGGCTTCAGAAGAATTGAACTTGAACAGCAGAAAATGCTCTCAATAAAGGTCCCCATGGGCCTGGAAGCCTGGTCGGTATTCCAGTGAGAGGATGACAATGCCATTCACACTGAACACAAGTCAAAAGGAGGTGCTACCTTCACCAGCTCAGTTAGCCTGGATCCTCAGCATGAGGGGACTTCTTTCTGGATCTCTGTACCCTCAGTGAAAGGGACACACTCAAGTGGGTGTTGATGACTCTGCATCAGATTCCTAGTTTTCTGAAAAATATCAATGAGGAAAGAAGTTCCTATATTAGGTGGATTAGATACTGTCACTGTGTTGTAGGGCTCCAGCGCACCTGGCATTGCTTGTCCTCAAGTTGGCTAGGGCACAATTCCCTTGGAAATCAGAGCTCTAGTAGAAGCAACCTCACTGTCTGCACACCTGCCTTTCTCCCCCAGGGCTCTATTTCTATTGCCATAACAGTGACCTCATTTTGCTCCTATCATGAATTTTAGACCCAAACTCCTTTACTCCATCTAGTTCCTGGCTTTCTTATTCCACCACACACAGCAGACTTTATCTGTAATCCATAAATGGTTTCAGTCTTTTGATGTCCCCTTTATCCAACTGTACAATCACACTCCTTTCAGTATTTTTCCCCTTATGCCAGTTAATAAGTAAATGATTTAATGATTCTTTTAGGAGATCTACCTAGGAACCTTTAAATTCATTTAAGATACACCATTAGCTTGCATAATAATCTGCAAGAAATTCTGAAAGTAGCAAGATTAGATGAATAACAACCAAAAGACTCAGCAGAAAAGAACAGGAATCAAAATGCTGAGAAATACTGCCAGCATTTTAAATTCTGTAGTTATCATAACATTACCATGTTAGCGCCTCCAAAAGTCAACGAGGCCAGTGGGGTTCCTAGAAGTGACACTGAGTCCACGCATGTGTTTACACACACACAAAATGCATTGCATATGCCCACAGATTAATCGGAAGCATGAGAGCACAGAAAGCAGGAAAACCTTTGAAGCTTTAATATACTTAAAGCTGGTATCAGCAGCAGTGTCATTGCTGAGGGCTTCAGCACGGGCTACCTACACATTTTATGCAAGCCTCATGGACTCCAGTTTATGACTGTTGATTCTTTTCTCTTTTTCAGTCTCAACAAATCTAGATTGCTGCCACCTTTGGTACAGCTATATATGCTGCAGTCACACCAGGCCTCGGTGTAGACATAGAGCAGACACCAATGAGCCTTTGAATGCCAGGTTTGCATACTGTTGCCACAACACGTGAGCTCCATCTGCTGCTTTTACAGTAACTTGTTATAGACTCCTGTTGATGTCTAATGAATCCTTCCATTATGGTGGAAAAGTACGACCTACTAAGTAATTAGAAAAACAACTAGAAGTCATGTTGTAAAGATAACACTATTTCAAAGCGGTAGTTAATTTGGCTGTTTAAGAATAAGAGTTCAATAGGCAAAGAGTATACTAGAAGTGCCACGTTCTTGCCTTTCTCCATAAACTTCCCTGCAGATCTTCCCATCAAGAATCAAAATTACACAGCAACTAGTGACTAGCACACTTATTTATTTATTTCAGTGCAGCATGATTTTTTCTTTCAAATGAAGAATAATACATTTGTGGGTATAAAAACCCTTTTTTGGAGTACTATGGGAACTCAAGGAAGTAAAAAGATTTTTACTAAGGGCTACACAACTCACTATGCAAAGTTCAAGCCTGTATATGTTCAGTTCAAACCCCCTTACAAAGAAATCCAAACAAACAAAGTCTTGCTTGTGTTACCTTTAAATGTGAGGATGGGAACAAATCTTAGCAATTGGTAAAAAGGCAGCAATATTTGAAATGTCTGAAAGAAGTAAAAATAGCACCTTGTTCTAAGGGTAAGAAGACATACAAACACACACAAATACACACAAAGCCCTTGCCAAATCCGTACAAAATACCAAAATCCGCTGTCCTTCTTACAGAACTGCCTTAAAAAAAAATAGAATTCTGTGACTTCAACAAAAACAGTCGTGTTATTTCATCATAGAATCACAGAATCACCAGGTTGGAAAGGACCCACTGGATCATCGAGTCCAACCATTCCTAACAATCCCTAATCCATGCCCCTCAGCACTTCATCCACCCATCCCTTAAACACCTCCAGGAAGGTGACTCCACCACCTCCCTGGGCAGCCTCTGCCAGTGCCCAATGATCCTTTTTGTGAAAAATTTTTTCCTGATGTCCAGCATGAACCTCCCCTGGCACAGCTTGAGGCCATTCCCCCTTGTCCTGTCCCCTGTCACCTGGGAGAAGAGGCCAGCTCCCTCCTCTCCACAACCTCCTTTCAGGTAGTTGTAGAGAGCAATAACGTCTCCCCTCAGCCTCCTCTTCTCCAGGCTAAACAACTCCAGCTCTCTCAGCCGCTCCTCATAAAACTTGTTCTCCAGCCCCCTCAACAGCTTCGTTGCTCTTCTCTGGACACGCTCCAGAGCTTCAACATCCTTCTTGTGGTGAGGGGCCCAGAACTGAACACAGTACTCAAGGTGCGGTCTCACCAGTGCCGAGTACAGAGGGAGAATAACCTCCCTGGACCTGCTGGTCACGCCGGTTCTGATACAAACCAAGATGCCATTGGCCTTCTTGGCCACCTGGGCACGCTGCTGGCTCATGTTCAGTCGGCTGTCAACCAACACCCCCAGGTCCTTCTCCTCTGTACAGCTCTCCAGCCACTCTTTCCCCAGTCTGTAGCACTGCATAGGGCTGTTGTGCCCCACGTGCAGGACCCGGCATTTGGCCTTGTTGAACCTCATACCACTGGTCTCAGCCCAGTGGTCCAGCCTGTTAAGATCCCTTTGCAGAGCCTCCCTACCCTCCAGCAGATCCACACTTCCATCCAGCTTAGTGTCATCCACAAACTTGCTGAGGGTGCACTCAATGCCTTCATCCAGGTCATTGATAAAGACATTGAACAGGGCTGGACCCAGTACCAAGCCCCGGGGAACCCCACTTGTGACCAGCCTCCAGCTGGAGTTAACTCCATTAACCACCACTCTCTGGGCCCGGCCATCCAACCAGTTTTCAACCCAGGAGAGTGTGTGCCCATCCAGGCCAGAGGCTGACAGTTTCTGAAGCAGAACGCTGTGAGAAACTGTGTCTAAGGCTTTACTGAAGTCCAAGAAGACTACATCCACAGCCTTTCCCCTATCCAGTAGTAGAGTCATTTTGTCATAGAAGGTGATCAGGTTAGTTTGGCAAGACCTGTCTTTCGTGAACCTGTGTTGACTGAGCCTGATCACCCGGTTCTCTTGCATGTGCTTCATGATAGCACTCAAGATTACCTGTTCCATGACTTTCCTCGGCACTGAGGTCAGACTGACAAGCCTGTAGCTCCCTGGATCCTCCTTGGATCCTCCCCTTCTTATAGATGGGCACAACATCAGCCAGCCTCCAGTCTAGTGGAACTTCCCCAGTCAGCCAGGACCACTGGAAGATGACGGAAAGGGGTTTTGAAAGGATTTCCAGTTAAACCAGTTATGCAAACTCAGTGTATAAATGAACTCAGATCAACATCCAAAACTGAAGAGATCATAAAGCTACAATGAGTGTTAATGCTTTTTAAACCCATCAGACAGCATCAAGTCGTACCAAAGTGCTTTCTAAATGTACAATGAGGGCCTCTTCAGGTTCAAGGATATCAGTCTATGAAACAGCAAACACCTAGGCTAGGGAGAAACACTATTAAGTATGCAGCAACTTAATAACTGTGGTTTGTCAGATGCACAATTAAATGGAAAAGAAGCCCTCTCAAAACAATTTAAACACAAATAAATACAAGGTAGAGATAGAAGAGTAAGGCTTCTAATGGCCCTTACTACATTTCTAGGAAAACAGATTACATAAAAATTCCCCAATCTTAGCATGTGAAACTAATGATAACTGGGAAGGTTAGTAAATGGCTTATTATATGGAAGAGATTCTAGTAAAAAAAAATAATTTAAGTAGAGAAAAGAAGAGAGAGAGAAAAAGGTAGAGAACTGTTTAAAGTGCAAACCCTTACCATCCCTAAATGGATTAGAATATGTGTTTTATGTGCCATACAAGTGTTTACTATCCCTGAATGGCTCAGAATATGCATTTCCTCTGCCATCTGTTTAATTCGTGATTCAGTGTATTAAAGCCATTACAGTAAATCTGACTCCAAAGAACTTACCAGAATTTCCCTAGATTTGGTGCTCGTGTGCTAGTTGTTTACGCACATGTATACTACACAAAAAGGTTAATTCCTTCCCTAGGGAATGCCCAACTCCAGCTTCAGGACTTGAGAACTTGAACTTTATAACTGACTGCTCTGACATCTTGCAAAATCATCTTAGGTTTCTCACAGCACCTCCTAGAATCAGAGAACTTCTGAAAAAACATGTGACGTGAAACACTTCAAGAGAAAGTAAAACAACTAAAGAGCAGAGGGAAGTATTGCTGAGACAACAATGATGGGTCCTTGTGAAGAGAAAGCCTCTGTCCTCTTTGTAGTCAGCCTTGAGATATTGGTAAAATGTGATAAGATGACCCCTAAGCTTCCTCCTCTCGAGGGTGAAAAGACCTAAATCCTTGAGTTCTTCCTCACAGAGCAGGTTCTCTAGCCCTTTCACCGTCTGGGAGCTTTCTGTTGTCATCTACAGACTGCTGTTGCAGCAACTTTAAGCAAGTACACTTTAAAGATGAGTGAATTTTCAGGTCATGTTAAAGATTAAGCCAAGACATTAATGTTTGGTGTAAATCCTTTGTGAACACTGTGAATTTGCATCCCTAGAATTAACAAGAAATTCTTTATTGTAGTTAAAGTGTATCTATGGATACTCTGGGTATATAGACACTGTGATTTGTGCAAATGCAACAACTGTTCTTTGCAAACCTCAGTGCTGACAAGGGCTAACTTGTTTGTCTCCTCACTCTCCACCTGAGGTGAAGGACAGTATGTCAGAGCATGGGCACCTCTGACAAAACTTTTGGTAACTTTTTGGTAAAAATTGGAAAATCTTCTAGAACTAAGTTGTAGAACAGGAATAGATGTCCTGAAAAATCAGAAAGACTCACATCAAAATAACAAAAATGGATTACAGACAAACTGTGCATGAAGTAATAAGTAAATGTTCAAAAAGGATAAATCATCATTGACCAGGGAAGACTGTGACTGATAAGTAAAATTTACGAAGTTAATAATGCAGTGCTGGTGTTAAAAGTATATGTGAGAAAACTCATGTATTATTATCTTGTTATATGATTCTACATGCAGATGCCTTCGGCTACTGCAAGAGACACTGTTATGTTCTTTGCAGTGTACTAAGAAATTATGAAAATCATTATGGGTCCTTTAAATATTGTTATAAATATTTTATAAAAACAGAGAAGACACATTCAGCAATTTAAGGTACATTATGTCATAAATGGCATATTTTCCTCAAGGTATGAATTAATTATTTCTCTTTTCTAGTTCCTAAAGATAAATAGGAACTTGAGAAAGAGGTGCCATAACCCTCTGTATTTATATGCTGTCTCTACTTCTACACCGCAAAAAAAGGATGCATATATTACATACGTACCAATGCTAGCGACCAGATCAAAGCAAAAGGTCTATATAGATACTGGGTTTTTTTCATTACTTCCAAACTTGAGCTGAAATTGGTCTCTCAAACATACTGGATCTCATCCACCAGTAATTTCTACTTCCTGAAAAAAAACATGGAAACCCAGAAATTTGGAAGTGTTACAGGTGATCATCACTTAGTAATGCAACTTCTCTTGCATCAAGCAGCAGCAGGAAAAAAACCCAAACAAACCCACAACCAACCCAAAAGCAAAGGAAAAAAAAACAGCACAAACAACAGAAACAAAACACAGCTAAAAGAAATAATTGAAGAAGTGGTTAATTTCAGTACAGAAAAAAAATGGATTAAAAATCCAATTACGCAGTTGCAACACAGCAGAATTAAGCGTATCGGTCACAGAGTAGACTTTCTAGGATGGAGATGACTACAGTGGAAGTCTTTATAGATGCACTTCACTTTCACACGCTACACAGAGTCTAGCTGTGCCCCACAATGATAACCAGTCCTTAATCCGAACATGGCAACTGTATGCATGAATGAAGGTGCCAGTTATGCAATTTGATGAGGTTATTTTTCAGCAAGACAATCTATAGATTCCTATGGCCAAAATAAATTAGACTGGTATACTCACATTACTGCATTATTTTTGAGCATTATGTAGGTCCATATCAACAAACACACTCTCAAGTCAGGTCAGTATTTCATACATCTTTAATCAATCAGGTATTAACAAGGCTAGTCTCAGTTACAGTCTACACTTCTATATGCAGCTGTAGAAACCCAGTGAAAGATTAAACTGCAAAGAGACTGAAAGTGAGCCAACAAGCTTTTCCACTGTTCAAAACACTACTTTCATAGATATGGATGGTAGGACTTGAGAAAATGAACAGGAAAATCCTTTGAGAACAATTTTATTTCAGAGCGCAAAAATGTCATAATGCTTCTAGGCTCTTCTAGGTAGTTGAGGAAAACTGCTTATAAAAATAATGTGTCATGCAGTTACTTCTGTTCAAGTCCAGATAGCTTAAAGTTTACATGTCATACAGCTTACTCCATCTACCTCCATCTCCTGTAAGACTAATGCAGACTGTTCCTTTCAAAGCCAGTAGCTGTGTTAAGTATTCCAGCCACATTAAAAAGCAAAACACACCCCTCAGCCGCTCAATGAACCTGTATTTTTATCTCCTCACAATACCTCACCACTAGTATAAATCGCTGTCTGACAGCAGCCCAATAAACCCCCCCTAGAAAAAAAAGAAAAATATACTAACAAGATCTATGAATACATAAAAAATGCAGCTTTGGTTGGAATGGCTCTTCTGGTGATGCATTAGGATTTAGTTTCATGTTGCACTTTGCAACTGGTTTGTTTCTTCAGCCTTTTACTGTTGACTACTGATAGCGTCTAGCAGCTGGACCACCTTGTGGAGACATTGAATAGGTTGCTTGGAGGCTGTCACAGGGTTTCTTGGCAATGCATTCCAGAGTCACTTCAGGGTGAAGTGAACCTGTGCAATAATGAATCCTACATCTCCATTTCATGTTACACCTGCAGGCACTTTTTCCCTCTTCAAGAGAACACAGTGTAGATTTGTGCAGTGCACAGAAGCCTCATATGTGCTAGTCACAGCAATTAACAAAGCAGAGAAAACTTTCTCAGAGGAAATCCATGCCAGATTTGACAGCCTAAGACTGGCGAGGCTGCTGCAGCTGCATAGTACCCAGGTCCAGCCCACAGCAAGGATGAGCAAATATTCCCAGCAGGTGCATGCATGCCAACCACACAAATGCAAAAAATATACACAGTTGGTCACACAGGTAGGCACAGACACACAGAGCTTTCACATGAACACAGCACAAATGACCTCAGCCGGCTTCCTTCTCTGGCTGAGGAGGACAGACATCCACCAGTGAGAATGTGGACACCTCCAGCAGCTGAGCTCAGACACTCACTTTGCTCAGCAGCTGCCCTTGGATCCCAGTCTTCCCATCTGCTGGCACTGGACATAGGAGCCACCAAGGTCACAGCCCTGCTCCAGCTGCTGGTACTGACCACCTGAGACTGAACTGTCTGGAGCTCCCTTAGGACAAAACAGCCACCCACCCTCCACCCAATTGTCTCCTCCTTGCAGACACACAGCACTCATATTTCCCTAGGGACCCCCAGACTTTGTAGTCTCAACAGCAGCGAGATGAGGCTCTCCTAATGCCCCCAACAGCCAGCTCCTCATCTGGTCTTGTCCTTATAGGCATGTACACACATCTGGGTCCTGCACCACTTCATCCACTTGTCAGCTACTCTGGCTGGATCTTCACTGGTAATCACACCCCTCCACTCACTCTGGGCGCTGGCACCACGGACCCACGCGCCCTCCAGGCTGTGGTCTGACTCCAGCTGCTGGCACTGAAACCCTGTGTGCACACACACAGAACACAGCCCTGCTTGCAGAAAAGAGTTTGAAATTGATATAATAAGAAGGTAGGACAGCCTATGCTAATTGAGCTTAATGGCATAGGCAGACAGGTATATTGAACAACAGTTTACAACCAACAAGCCCTTTCTGTCACATTATCCCTCTATTGGAACGATGGGCTAAGACCAATGGCATGAGGTTTAACAAGGCCAAATGCCAGGTCCTGCACTTGGGGCACAATAACTCTGTGCGGTGCTACAGACAAGGGAAGAGTGGCTGGAGAGCTGCCTGGAGGAGAAGGACCTGGGAGTGTTGGTTGACAGTGACTGAACATGAGCCAGCAGTGTGCCCAAGAAGGCCAATGGCATCTTGTCTTGTGTCAGAAACGGCGTGACCAGCAGGTCCAGGGAGGTTATTCTCACACTGGTGAGAGCACACCTCAAATCCTCAAAATTCTGGGCCCCTCGCCACAAGAAGGATGTTGAGGCTCTGGAGTGTGTCCGGAGAAGAGCAACAAAGCTGGTGAAGGCTCTGGAGAACAAGTCTTACGAGGACCGGCTGAGGGAACTGGGGTTGTTTAGCCTTGAAAACAGGAGGCTGAGGGAAGACCTTATTGCTGTCTACAACTACCTGAAAGGAGGTTGTGGAGAGGAGCGAGCTGGCCTCTTCTCCCAAGTGACAGAGGACAGGACAAGGGGGAATGGCCTCAAGCCCCACCAGGGGAGGTTCAAGCGGGACATTAGGAAAAGATTTTTCATAGAAAGGGTCATCGGTCTGTGGCAGAGGCTGCCCGGGGAGGTGGTTGAGTCATCGTCCCTGGAAGTATTTAAAAGATGGGTAGACAAAGTGCTCAGGGACATGGTTTAGTGGCAGATAGGAATGGTTGGACTCGATGATCCAAGAGGTCTTTTCCAACCTGGTGATTCTATAATTCTATTTCCCCCTACTCATTCCTCCCTAAATCATCTAAATTCCCGTCCTTCTCCGTCTTTGGTTTCTTCCCTACACACCCCATCGTAAGTCTTCTGCAATCCTGAAATGTCCTTTCCCTAACACATCCCAAGCCTCTATGCAGAATCCCTCCTCAGTTTGAAAGGTGCTCCAGCCTTGACTTTTGATGATGGGTAACACATCCATTGTCAGATCCTTTGGGTTTCCATCTGCCTTTGGGCCCTTGCACTCCTCTGGGCAAGTTGAGATTGGCCTCTGACCAGCTGAAGACTCCTGTGGTGCAGACTGAGAGCCAACAGGGCAGGGTATTTCTGGGTTCTTCCATCCACCACTGCCTTCTCATGCTCCCTTGTGGGTGTGAGCAGGGAAGCATTTAGCCTCACATGTAACCCACAGGTCCCTTTGAGTCTGAATTACCTAGCTTTTAAAATACAAATTGAGGTTGAGTAACCAAAGCTGCCCCATATATCTGGAGGAGGTGACAAAAGGAAGTTATGGCAGAGCTACCATGAGAGCAGCCTGCCCTGTTCCCCTTCCTGACATGTCTGTTTTATTCAGCTGCCAGACAACATAGGGGGAACAAAAAGAGATCTGTCATGCGGCCAAACTATGGAGAGAAGGGAAGAGGAGAAAGGGAGAGAGATGGAATTGAAAGCTATCCCAGTCTAGGAGATGCAGAGTGAAGATACGTGTAAATCAAAAAAAAAGAAAAATAAGAGAGTAATACTGTAAGTATTACTGTAAGTAATTACTGCAACTGTTAGTAATACTGTACTTTAATAAAATCAAGAAAAAAAAGGTTGTAAAATCTGTGATCATTAGTAAGAGTTTCTAGAATTCAAAACTGTATCTCTAGAAAACAGCATTAATTCAGTCATACTTCAGCACAGGCCTTTGGCATGCTCTTGATTAATTATATCTTGCACATTTGCAAAAGTTGAAATACCCCAGGTACAGAGAGCATACCGATCATAAAGTTTTTCTAAGACTTAGTGCCAAATTATACATTCTAACAAGAAATAATTTTAGTGTTGATTCCTAGGAAAGATATTTTGTTTAATTCTTTGGTTTAGATCACTGAACTTTGCTGCTGTTCACATGAACTAAAAACATAAGAATTATGACTATCCCATCTACTTTGCAATCATTTTGCAGCCATAACCATACAAAATTAAAACATAGTTATTACTTTGAAATATTTCACACTATCCAGAAGCTGGGTCAGGTACTATTCAACACATAAAATGTTCAATATTATTCCAAATATAAAAGACAATATATGAGGAAAGAAAATGTACCTGAGTATGGAGTACATTAACATTGTCAAGATATATCTACAGAAAATTGTGTAAACAAGTTTTAAAAATTTCTGATATATAAAGATGAAGCTACTAAAGTATATGTTATTTGGGTCACTGGGCCAAAGGAAAGATTTACAATTAAAATAGAATGTATGTATCCATATGTCACATTTATAGTATACTTGGGTCAATCAATCCACCTGCTCTATTTTCCTGCTATACACAGAATTAAATGAGAAGCAAACAAATGTAGACTGTTTCTCCCTAGACTATCTGACATTTTTCTGCCACAGAAATATAGCAGAGGAATTATCTATGGAAAATTTGCATCAACACATAGTTCATTTCCCCAGCCTCTTAGGGAAAGAAGAGACCGCTCTGACCTTCTAATGGAATTTATTGTAGTTGCCTACATACATAAGTCTCCTTAAAT
Organism: Cuculus canorus; assembly: GCF_017976375.1. Classification (NCBI taxonomy): domain Eukaryota; kingdom Metazoa; phylum Chordata; class Aves; order Cuculiformes; family Cuculidae; genus Cuculus; species Cuculus canorus. The sequence goes on from NC_071441.1 coordinate 64,932,568, forward strand.
TCTAACCTTGTTTTGCCTCTACAGGAATCTGGTAATTTGCACAGACTTTCCTCATAAATTATCTCCTATGTCTTAGCAGAGTGCCCTAGACATTGGCTCAGCTTCTTTTTCCCCCTTGATGTGATTTTTCAGGATCCCACCTTAAGACAAAGATGTTCTTCCTCCTGGAAATTAATTCTTTCCTAAAAGTGCCCAAGTCATTGTCTTTGTCTTATCTGAGGCAGCCCCAAGGAGACTCCCCATATTTTAGAAAAACAATAATTGTCTGTAATAAGTTTCAGGCTACGTTCTGAATTTCATTGCCCACGCTGTTATTCTCCCCACATATCAACCCTGAGGCAGGTTTGAGCAATCATCACCTGAGAAGACAAGACATGCCTCCATGGTACTCAAGAACTGTTTATTTAATAGACTATAGCACAAGCTGGCATAAAAGCTAAGAAAAACAACAGGTCATAGGGCTGAAGAAGGCTTTTAAGGTAATTAGATTCAGTCTTCTGCCATTGCCACATATGAAAAATAGTTTAGCTTTCTTGCCTCTGCCTGGAAGCCTGAACCAGAACTATGTTGCTCTGTTAGTTTACTTACCTAATACTCCCAATATTACTTATGTAATTTATAACCAGGATGAAGATAAAATCCATGAGGTTAAGTCTGCTTTGGACAGGCTGAGAAAACTGAGGCACTGAATATGCCCATATCATTAGCTGATTGGAACAGAACGTGTGTTAAAACAATTACATCATGTTCAATTCATTAGTCAAAAACGTTTACTTATTTTCAACTGCTAATGCCATTTTCTTAAAGGAAATAGCTCAGACATCCAAGATAAATGTATATTAACTGAAAAATTGCCAAATATGCCTTAAGATCTCTGAACTCTATGCCTTTAACCTGTAAGTACTCTAAGTAGTTTCCATTTTATAAGGAGGATAACATGGCTACTTTTCTAAGAAAAAATAGCATGAAGGGAGCATGCTTGATAAAGAACAAAATTACAGAATGACAGCTAAACAAAGGATTTTCTACAATACTGTTCTGTAATCACACAGACAAATTATAACTGAAAAACTCTGGAGAAAAAGACTCCAACAACAAATCCATTTCTGGCAAGCAAATGTAAGAGAATTAAGTATTTCATAGAATCATAGAAACATAGAATCATAAAATGGTTTCTGTTGGAAGAGATCTTAAAGATCATCCAGTTCCAATCCCCCTGCTATGGGCAGGGACATCTCCCACTAGATCAGAGCATGTGCTTATCAGAAAGAAATTAGTAAACTCAAGCATTTCAGTCCAGCCTGGAAATCATAAGGAGTCAAAAGAACTCCTGTTTTTCTTGACAGAAACCACGACTGTTGTATAAAAAAATAACCTTGATGGCAATGGCAGCAGTGTACATCAACTTGTAAAAGAACACAGACATTGTAGAAGTAAATGTAGCAGGATTATAGTTTCCAGTTCTGCTAATGTCAGGACCATACCAAAGCAGAGCACAGTGTGGCCATGGAGATTTTCAGGACACGTTTATGTGAAAATAGCACAAAAGCTTACTGTTCTGCCAAGAGGCATGACAGATTAAATAATTAAAGATAAATCCACAGAGAAAATGAATCTAGTATTTACTTATTATTGTTTCTCTTTTTTTGCCTCACCTATGGTTTCCCTAAACCTACAGCTGCTGAATTAATGGGCAGTTTGAGTGGGCAGAGAGCAAGTACGGCACAGCTCTGCTACTGGTGTAAGACCATGGAGAGGATCACTAGGACAAAATCCATCTTCAGCTCTGGCACCACGTGGCTGCAGCAACTGGCTCCCTTAAACCTGTTCTCTGTCTTTGGGTGGAGGGAGAGAAAAAGGAAACATGTCAAGGGCTAAGATTTTAAGAGTGTAATTGCAGAAATCACAACACACTGTGCTCACAGAACTATCTCAAAGTTCAAAATCTCTGAATAGGTGGCAAGCCTTCAGTGCAGTACATTTCTAGAAAAAAATCTTGGCCTTCTTCAACAAGAAATGTTGATTATTGCTGTAAGTTCTCCCTGGCAACGTATAATACAGTGGCATTTTAATGCGTAATACAGAATCTTTGCTTTGGTCCAACATCTGCCCTTCAAAGAATCGTAGCCTCAGCTTTCTATTTCTGTTTTCATATTGCTATGGTAAAATATCTGTTTCTCAAAATCTGAATCTTATCTTCCAGCTGTGACCTGAGCAATATGTCTTTCTTTGCAAGGAATGCCTGCATCAGTCCTGATGGATTGTACAATTAACACAAAGAAATCGCTTTTGTAATTAATTAACAGACTTCTACCTATACCAAATTAGGAATTCCTCAACATGACTGAGATAATAAGTTAGCACAGGCAGATATCCAGCAGATATACATTGCCAATATTACTCGCACACATCATCACGAGCATGGGCAATTCACAGAATGAAGAGACTGCTTTAAAGTAGGTGCCTGTGTCTGGAAGCAGTCACAACTACTTTATGTACAGCTGTTAATTTACTATGGAATATTTCAATAGCAGAAAATATGGGATCGGTAGTTCTCACAAACAAGTGTGTTGTACGTAAAAAACATGAGTTACAAATATAGTGAAGAGGTTTTTTTCAGCTATGCGTTTCTTCTTTTATTACCAGGGCAACTAAGTACACACTTATGGACCGAACATGATTGTTTAACTAGGCTGCAAAGCCACAAACTGCTACTAATTTCCTGTGTGTGATAATGTTCTTCTTCTGTACACTGCCTCATGGTCTGTGATGTGTGCTTTTGATCCTTGGCCAAGACACGGCTACTGCACCTGCAGAATGGTGCACTTCTTAACTGGCTCAGTAAAGAATTTTCTTTGCCATTAGCATACCACAAAGGCTGCTTGTCCTAGAAGTAAAAAGTATTCCTGTTAGAAGGCAAACAGCTGGGAAAGCAGCACCAAATGAGATTAGGGTTGGAAAGGAGAGGCAACAAGTTCTCAAACAGACAAAATTAAAGAAAGCCCTTGAGAGTGTCATTGAAGCCAGGCCAAAACATTTTTAACAACATTTGGCAATAAGAAATACTGCTGGTTCATTAAGACAAGAGTTGTCTGCAGGGGATGGAGGAATATTATCAGAGGCAGAAAGCTCTCTGTTGCTCTAGAAAGTGCACAAATCTGAAGACCCACTAACACAACAAGATGAGGGGAGGACAGTGGTAACTGTATCAAAGAAACAAGGTGAGAGGTTAAAATCACATGTCTTTGGACATGTATCTTTTTCTCTGCTAGCTACACTTGAGAGAACACTTAAGACACCCCAAACATTATTAACTACTGTGCTAGAAAATGTCTTCTCTGGGTTACAGTTACCACTACGGGACATAGAAGATCATTGATGGGACAAGACTATCCAAGCAAGTGACAACTGATAGTTTGTGACAACTCCATGTACACCGCTAGTACTGGTACTACTGCTGGGCACTTCTATCTATACTCTATTACAACTTACACCCTGCTAACAATGCAACCATGACCACTGCTTTTGAAAAAGGAGACAGAACATTTAAAAGAATCAGTCTATTAAGATCACACTGAAGGGACCAGCCAAGAGAAGAACAGAATTCATTAATCTGAAATTCTTCACTGAAAAATTATAGCAGTTTCATAGCATCAGATGACATGGGCAGATAAAGCACAAAGGTGACTTTTAGACAGCTTTACCTTTTATTCTTCAAAAGAAGAATCAAGTTAGCGTTCGAATGTCCTAATTGGTTTTGCATTCAGCTTTGAGAAAAATATGAAGGCAGATTTTTTTGCAAGGCTAATAAAATAAACTGAGGATTGATCATCATTCAGGAAAATCACAGTCCTTCTTCCAGATACAAAGAAACTATCCTACATTTCATTGTCCTGTATGCCATATTCCAGTGGGACCCAAAAAGGAAATAATCAGAGCTAGCTGGTTTACTTCCTGTTTATATCAAAAGAATAGGCAATATTTGTCCTGATCCACAAATAGCACATTAAAGAAAGATACCGTAGTATGGTTTAGCACAAGTTAATTAAAGAAATATCTAACAGATTTCAAAACTTTATAAGCTTCAGCAACTCCTTAAGATGGAAAATTAGTCCTTCTTCTATCATATTTATTTTAGACATTACTTTCAAGTGCAGCTGCTTCAAAAAAAAAAAAAAAAATATTATTTTGCTTTCCTGCCATCTCGTGGCTTAACCGCAAAATGCACTTTAAAAAAAAATAAAAAAAATTACAACTGCTGTTTTGTGGAGCAATTTTTTTAAAAACTGTCAGCCTAAGTTGTGCTCAGACCAGTACCTCTGCTCCCTAAACATGATTGCAGCTTGCAACAGCATGGATCTTTAGTCCATTGAGTTTCTACAACTTGATCCCACACAATGAAACTGTCAACCAGACCAGACTTTGCCATCCCACCCATAGGTTATGGGCCATTCTGTCTTCCAGAGACTGTTCCCTTGATCCAAGAACAACTAGGGCAGTGACTGTGTTACTGCATTCAAATTTCTTATTGAAATATCCTATTTGGAAAGTGATTATGTGAGATCTGAGCTGAATTCTAGCCTGGGTCATTCAATAGCAGACACCAGTGCTATAACAGTGAAACATGTCAGATTTTTAGCTACTCTCCTCACCACTTGGAAAGGTGCATTTGGGAATATGAATGGACACTGAAAATCCAATCAAAGTCTTTCTGGTTTATTCTGCATTTACAGGGAATAGTCAAGGCAGCAGATTTAATACAGTTCATATTAAGCAAACAAAAATGAAATCCTAATGCCATTTCCACAGTTACAAGTGAAGCAACCAGCACAAAATTAAAGACTTGCTTTTCACCATTTTTTTTCTCATGGAAAAGCAGCACATTGTACTCTTATCCAAATCCAGCCAAAGGAGCTAAATAACTGGTCAAAGACCAGATATGAAGACTATTAGAGGTTTTCAACAGAGCGTTGGGTTTTTTTTTGTGGGGACTTATTTTTTAACAAAATTGCAAGAATCACTAGCTAGTTGACTGTCTATAATGGCTCCACTGACTGAACTGCCCAACAAGAAAATAAAGTTTCTTGTTTTCTTTATCACTGTGACATATTTCTGTGAAAGAAAAACAAAACCAGAACTATTTTGCCCACTCTGGATTACAAAGAGCCTCCTACCACAGATGTATAGTCAGCTGGATTTAATAGTTCATTTGATAGTTAGTAGGTGAACAACATTTGTGCATGTATTAAGCAAGAAATAAAACTCTTAAAGGTCATGATTTCACTGGCTGATGTTCTGAGAGAGTCAGAATTCTCCAGTAGTTTTCCTGCCAGTAGAAATGCTATGCCAGTCTGACTGGAAACACAAGGAGTGTTTTAAGGGAAAAATACTTCTTCTGGCTTATTATTTATTTAGAGAGAAATTTTCTGGGCCATATGATTTCAGACGTGTTAGTAGACAGTTTCAAAAAAAAAAATGGGTTTAGTTAAATATCAGGACTGCTGTGCAACTTGCAGAATGCTCTGCCCAGGACATTTCAAGACCTTGGTTTCCCAAAGTAGTTTCTTCTGGAAGTTCAACTTTCAATTGCTCTGCTTTCAGTTGAGTTACAAACCTGCAAACTCATGTTTTATTTCCTTGACAGAGAACATGAATTGGGTGACTAGAGAGGTGAAAAAAATACCTTAGGAGTCAACTGCAGGTGAAAAGTAACTACTGGATTCTTCACAAGAACCTCATAAAGAAGCTGCTGAAGTCCTGGCTGGCTGAAAAGATAGTAAGGTGAATTGAAAAATGACCAAACAGCCAGGCCCAGAGGGTGCTGGTCAGTGGCACAAAGTCTGGTTAGAGCAGTGGTCAACACTGTATCTGACCCTGTTCAACATCTTTAGTAATAAACTGGATGATGGGACAGTTACCTGCAGCAAGTTTGCAGATGACACAGAACTGGCAGGAGGGGCCGATACACCACAGCATCATGCTGCCATCCAGAGGAAATGGGCTGACAGGAATCTCACTGATTTCAGCAAGGGGAAGTGCAAAGTCCTGCACCTAGGGAGGAACAATCCTGGGAACCAGCACAAGCTGGGGGCTGCGGAGCTGGAAAGCAGCTTGGCAGAAAAAGACCTGGGGGGCATGGTGGACAGTAAGTTGGATATGAGCCAGTAACGTCCTCTCTACTCATAACAGCTGAGATCACACTCAGAATACTGCATCGAGCACTGGGTTCTTCAGTAGTGGATAGATATAGATGTCCTGGAGAAAGGCTAGCAAGGGGCCACCAAGATGATGAAGGACTGGAACATCTCTCCTAGGAGGAAAGGCTAAGAGTGCTAGTACTCTTCAGTCTGGAGAAGGGAAAGCTCAGGTAGATCTCATCAATGTATATCATACCCGAAGGGAGGGTGCTAAGAGGGTGGAGGCCAGCTCTTTTCAGTGGTGCCCAGTGACTGGACCAGACGCAATGGGAACCAATGAAAACTCAGGATGTTCCTCCTGAACATCAGGAAACACTTTTTCCCAGTAAGGGTGACCAAGAACTGGCAGAGGTTGCACAGATAGGTTGTGGAGTCCCCATCCTTGGAGATATGCAAAAGCATGGTCCTGGGCAAAGAGCTTTAAATGGCTCTGCTTGAGCAGGCAAGTTGGACCAGATGATCTCCAGAGCCTGCCAGCCTCAACCATTCAGTCATTCTGTGATTCTGTGTGCCTGCAGTGAAGAAGTGTTTTAAAAGGCTATAAGACCTGCATGTTTGTGCAACATAGAAGGTCTAGAAAGACTGAATCTTACCAAGAAAGGCCTGTGCAAAGGCCCCAAACCTGCAGAACTCTGATATATGTGAGTGTTTCCTGTTTTTCAGTTAAAAGCAGCATGTTTGAAAATAATCCTGACAACATTTCAAATTGTATTTGCAGTTGTAAGTACCTTCCTACAACTAATTACTATTTGAAATTAATCAGATCTCAGTGGGCAGGTTCAAGTAGGTTCAAGTCTAATGTCCTGATAACGCTGAGCACAATAACCAGCTCAGTATAACTGCGCGGTCAGAAGACAGTAAAGGAAAACAGCATGTTCACAACCAAATTGAGTACTGGTCTAGGAACAGATCAATGGGTCAATCAGCCAGCCTTAGCACTCTTCAATATCCTACAGAAATTACTAACACGAAAAAAACACAGATTCATTAGTAAAATCTCAAACAGAATTGTACTACAGAACATATACTAGCACAGATATTGCACCTATTTTTCCTATTGTAATTGCATAATTATTAATGAAGACTCAGGCTCACAATAAGTATGTTGGACTACCTTGGCAATCATCCTGCACTGATACACTGTAGGCTATTCACACGAAAAATAAATAGTTTATAAATCCAGCAAGAAAATGCTGCTTTTTCCTCAAAAGTATAAGCAATACTGCTATTTAGTTACCTTCTCCTCCTCAAAAAGTTCTGCAATAGCGCTTGACAACCCATCAGTCAAAGGGAATGCGGATGACCAGAAGTATAAAGGATGCCAGGACCCATTATCTCCAGCTTTCTGCATGGGAATTCTCTGATGCCTCTAATTACCCAAGCCTTCGTCAATGCTTGTACAAAGTAGAAATCTCCTAATGAAGCAGAAAATTAGAAAAAAAATCTCAGCTTTTCAACTTGTCCATAGCTATTGATTAGCTGGTAAAAAGAAGTTAGGAAACAAGCCTGGTAACACTGATCTTGGACTTGGATTTCTATTTCCAAAATTCAGATTTGACTCTGAAGAGCTCTATTAATTTAATTCTAAAGGAAGGTATTGTATCTGTGTATGATCAAGCCAGCACACCGGGCAAGAAGCAGCCTTGAGAGGACAAAACATGGTGTAAAATGCTAATTAGACAGAATGCGTTTTCTCAGTAACTTTTTTAGAGTCCTCTGTGTGACACAGAGTTCAATTATACTTAAGTTTGAGACTATCAAATACTTTATTAAGGGTAGCCTGTTAGAATCACAGAATAGGAGGGACCTCAAGGATAATCTTTCATTCTGAAAAGGGCATTAGAGATATTTAAATTTAAAATAACTATATTGGTGAGAATAATTTTCATGAGGCAACCATGTGCTGTTTGTTCTTCATCTTTCAACAGGAGAAGCTCATTTAATGATGTGAATTACTCTGGTACCTATCTGGATTGAAACCAGCCAGCTCATGTAAGAGTAAGCACATTACATACTAATGGTTCTATACTCTTTGCTACAAAAGCAGAACTTGGTCCAGTATTTTTGGTAAACTGCATACATTCTGTTACCTCTAATAAACTTGCAAGATGTTAGGGTGTACAGTTTCTTGTATTTGAAAACCACCCAGAGCGTCCTCATTACTATTCGTAATGCATTCTCCATAAGAACACCTTCACTGATTAAATCCATTTTCAGGCACAGGGTAACGAAACTGAGTGACAGAACTTAGTCTCACACTTCTCCACACAACAGTATTTCTAGGATGAAGTATTAGGCTTTTAAGACAACAGTTCATCATCATGGAGGTGAATGCAGAAGTTTTTAGAATAAATTTTATTTTATAAAGTAACTTTCAGGTTGGGGGACAGAGATGCTTTGGGCTTTTGACAGGTTTGCTGGATCCCACCCATTATGATAATCAAAATTCACCTATGCGAGGTGTCATATGACAACAGGAAGAGATGTTCTTCTACAGCAGGAACCACACGCCTCATAGGCAACACAGCCCTTGTGTAATCTGGGAGAGGTTCAGGAGTTATTGCTGCAGAGATGTGGCATAGAAGTCAGGAGGAAGAAGCAGCAAAGGCTCAGCAACACTTAACATTTGCCTCCTCATAACACTTTTCTCACAGACGCACAAATTCCAGCTGGTAGCCTGCTGGTATTGCTGTAGCGAGTGAAGGAACATAACCCAGGAAATATCTACAGCATCACTTGGACATCCATTATTGCAGGTGCTTCACTGACACTTTCCCTAGAAGTTATGGAAGTGCCAGTCACACTGTGGTGAAGAACTAGTTTATAAGCAGTGAAAGCACACAGTTGAACCAAATCATAGAATTAATATTGAACATCAGAATGCAAAGTATCCAGGGGCTTTACAGCAGGCTTACAGACATCCTAAGCTTCAGAAACTTGTTGTAAGAGCTGCTTAAGAAACTTGTTGTAAGAGCTGCCAGAGCAGCTTGCAAAAGACCAGGCAACTTTTCACTAAAATCTGCCCAGCCCATAGAAATATGACACAATTCTATAAACAAGGTTTTATTAAGAAATCATCATGTTCCCTCCTTCACAAAGAGGAAGTTTCCCTCTAAAGAAATGGACAAGCTTCCTGTAGTGGTTTAAGTAGATAACAGCCCATAAGTAAGGAAAGTCATATTCAAAAGCAAGAAAACACTGAACTTCAAGAAGGGCAACAGGGCAGGAAAGAACAGCAAAAGTAGCCAGGGGCTGGTCAGGTGTACACTTTTTACACTCACAGGAAGACAACAGACAGGAATCTGAAAGATAATGGGTGAGATAAGTTCTAATACTGTAGCTACGCTTTCAGCTCAGAACTAGTCTTTTGATTCCGTATTGTAAGATTCAAGGACTGCATGTAAGACAGCTTCACTTTTTGTTTAGTCCGCACTTAAAACCACAGCCTTTGTTTAGGGACTCACCTTGATTTAAGGAAAGACTGACCCAGAGCTGCAAACTGCAAGGGGGGGTAGGGGTAGGGGTAGGGAGGGGAGGGGAGGGGAGGCGAGGGAAGGCGAGGCAAGAGAGGAGAGGACAAGAGAGGCGACGAGACGGAACCCGGACTAAGCGGAAGCGAGACGCGGTAAGCCCCGGCACTCCCGCCGCAGCCCCGCCTCCAGCCTCCCTCCCCGTGACCACTATCCCCGCCCGCTCCCATCACTCCACTGCCTCCAGCCAATCAGCTGCCCACCGGCAGGCCGCCCTGCTGCCCCGCCCGGTGACGCGGCGAGCGCTCCCCACCTTAGCCCCGCGCGTTCCCACGGCCGCACGGACCGCGCTGCCATTGGCTGCGCCGCCCGGCCCGCTGCAGTCCCATTGGCTGCCGGCATCGCCCGTGCGGCCGAGGGGGAGTCGGGCGGGCGGAGAGCGCCGCGGGCTCCGGAGGGGCAGCCGGGATGCGTGCGTGTGTGCGGAGCGGAGGGGACGGGAGGGGAGGAGAGGGGAGGCAAGGAGAAGAGAGGAGATGTGAGGCGAGGAGAGGGAAAGAAGAGGGGAGGCGAGGAGAGGGAGAGGCGAGGAGAGGAGAGGAGAGGAGAGGAGAGGAGAGGAGAGGAGAGGAGAGGAGAGGAGAGGAGAGGAGAGGAGAGGAGAGGAGAGGAGAGGAGAGGAGAGGAGAGGAGAGGAGAGGAGAGGAGAGGAGAGGAGAGGAGAGGAGGCATGGGGAGGAGAGGGAGGCGAGGAGGAGAGAGGAGATTTGAGGCGAGGAGGGGAGGCATGGAAAGGAGAGAGGAGGAGGGGGTGCGAGGAGAAGTGAGGGGAGGCAAGAGGAGGGGCCGGGGGAGGAGAGAGAAGGGGAGGGGCAAGGAGAGGGGAGGGGGGGAGAGGAGGGGAGGACAGGAGACGGGAGGGTGACCACGACTGTCAGCCAGGATATGTGCGTGTGTGCGTAGCGTGGGGAGACAGCTCTCGCCGTGCGACATGCGTGCGTTTCAATGAGCAGTGCTGTTGTTGGCATCCTCAGTGTGGTGTCCTCTCATGTGTCTGTGTAACGAGTCTGTCCTTATGCAGGAGGAAAGCAAATGGATTCGGCACCGCTGGCTACAAAGCTGCAGAACACTCTGATCCGGTACCACAGCATCCCAGACAGTGAGTGGCGGCTGGCGAAGAGAACGGTGAGTGCGCTGGGTGGTGTCACGCTTGAAGACAGGTTTCTTCACTAGAAGAGGTGGTAGGTCTCTTGTGGAGGAGAAATTGTTTATTATTCCGTGTAACACAGATGTGAAACGTTAGGCAAATCCTTTCATGCAAAAGGCCCTGCAAACCCACCCATCTGAGATATAACACATTTAGGTGAGAGAATCATAGAATCTTAGAATGGTTGGGTTGGATAGGACCTCAAAGCCCATCCAGTCCCAACCCCTGCGATGGGCAGGGACACCTCCCACTAGATCAGGCTGCCCAGGGCCCATCCAGTCTGGCCTGGAACACCTCCAGGGATGGGGCAGCCACAGCTTTGCTGGGCAGCCTGGGCCAGGGCCTCACCACCCTCATCATGAAGAATTTCTTCCTAATGTGCAAGCTAAATCTTCCCCTTTCTGATTTAAAGCCATCCACTCCCTTCCACTTCCCACCTGGTATTGCATCCTAGAAGGAAAGTGAAAAGTATATATGCTTTTTTTCCTGTCTTACAGTCACACTCTGTCATTCATTATACCCATTTTCAGGGAAGCATCTCACAGAAGAGTCCTGCCTGTGTAGGACTGTAGGCCTTTCTTAACGCAAAATGTGAAATGCTGTTAGCGCTTGCAGTGCTGCAAGGTGCTTAATTGTACTTTCAGCAAACCAGCCGTGGTCTGCACGTAGGCTGTGCTGGCTTTTAGAATCTGCTTTTTGTATAATGGTTGAACATTTCATGCTTCAGCTTTCAAATGTCTTCCTCTTTAGAAGTGTAATCATTCTCAATTCTTTCATAGTGCTTCATGTGTCTGTTGCCTTCAGAGCCCCAATGTTATCATAAGTTTCCTTCCTTGAAAGGGAGGGTAGTTCCTGCTTTCTCCAAGCAGGAACTTGGAGAGTTCTTTGGAGGTACTTTGGCACACCCTTCTTTTGACCGGCTTAGCTTCTCTGATTCCTGCTTCATCACACTAAATAGACTCTGTTAAGATTCTCCTACTTTTAATACAAATGTCTCTGAAAGTCCCTCACCTGGAAGTGTTTTCCTGTGCAGCTCCAGCACAGTGGAAGCAGACTGAGACACTTTAGAGAAATTGTCCTGGCCAAAGGAAATGCAGCTCCCATACAAAAATAATTCAATTTCATATTTCCATCTGAAAAGTTTCCCATTACAATGTTCGTTATGTTTTTCTCTGAGATCACAGATTCATAGTTACCTCTACTCTTTTCTTCCTGCCTGAAATATGTGACATTTCAGTCATTCAGCTGCTTTGACAGAGGTGCAAGCTGACATTTCACATGCTCTGCTGCAATCTATCCATCTGTTTTTTTGCAGAAGCAAGGAACTAGTTGACTTTATGATGGTTATTCTGCCACACAGCTTCTTTAATTCAACGACAAAATTGACTAGAATCTGAATGTATCACATTATGGGGACTGTCACCAAGAAGAGCTTCTGACTGACAGTTTACTTTCTTTAGCAATATGATTGTGTTTGACAGGAAGATACTGAGCTGCCAACTTAGAGTCCCAGATATTTGGTGTGATATAGCCCAACTCTTTTAGAGGGAGTAAGGGTAGAGCAGTACCATGTGCTTGCATTGTCACTAATGACAATAAAAAGATCTGGGGGTTACCATTCAGGGCAGGGCTTGGGGCTGTTATTTACTCTTCAACCTAGGAGATACAAATGTACTCAAATACCTAATCTTTTTGCATTTTGCAGGCAACCAATCTCTCAATATTCATTCTGATGTGGGAAATTAAAGAAACAGTGTTGTTAGAGTTGTGGAGATTTAAAGACACAAAGGAATACAAACTTACTGTGAGAAATAACATCACCTATCATTAACATTATTTGAGGAAGACTAATAAACTTACGCTTCATACCTCTCTTTGTCACCAGAAGAAGGCAGATTTGACTGAGCAATTTTTGCCCCTCTTTAATAAAAAAGAAAATATTGTGAAGTCAGGAAGCTTGAGACCTTGTAGAATACTACTGGTTGCCCTGCAGAGAATTTCAAATACAAGCAACAAAGATTTTAGTCTGAGTTTTCCTAATGTAGGGCTACGTTGTGGAGTGGAATGCCAAGTACTGAGTTGTGCTTACAGAGCTGAAGGCAAATTTGAGTCTTGATAGAAAAGGACGAGAATGGCTAATACAATTTGAAAACTGCTTACTCAGAAATTATAACACTTTTTTTTTCTTGCCTGTTCCCTGCTGCTCTTACCAAATCCCAGAAAGGTGCTTCCTAACAATAAAGGGTGCAGTGCATTTCATATATGTTAACAGTATCCCAGGGGTAGTGAGATGTGGTGTTCCAAGTAATAAGATAGATACTGAAATGAGAAGAAGAGATGTAATTATTTAGGAAAACACTCCAGTAGCTGGAAAATTCAGCTGTCATCCAGCCCATCACTGAGCCCTATCCCCCAGATGAGGTAGAATTGCATATTTCTGTTAACTTCAGTGGAATAAATCTGGTTTATTTCAGCTGTTGATTTAGCCTTTTACCCAAAGAACTAGGCTGTAAGTCAGCTAGCAGAAATGAGTATCTAATGGAAAGAAGAGTGGCAAGTTAACAGGGACAAGATTTACCAGTTATATAGAGAATGAAAATGGTCTTTTTACTAAGTTAAGCACCAGTGACGCATGGATCTTGTAGCAACTCTTAGGAATAGAGCTACAAATCTCATTCTCTCTGTGTTTCAAGAAGTAAAATATCTAATCAATAAACTGACCAAACACTGCTTATCTGTAGTGAAAAATTGCCTCCCTAGCTATTAAAATTGTGGAGAAAAGGTTGTTTCCAAATTGAGGAGGCACTTTATTATATGTGTAGTTCAAAGAAACAGATTAATCTCCTATCCTTAAAGTGAAGGAGCCTCATCGGGCCTGGAAACAGTGAGACACAAACCCAAGTCTGTCTTCACAAGACCTGCATTTATTTGGCTGCAATGAGATGCACTCCTTACAGTATGATAATCATTTGCCTGCTTGGGGGCAGGAGCTATGCTGTTAAGTGCTACATGTAGTCAGAATATTTGTATTCAATGCATAAATTCTGCTAATGATTTCTCATTTAAAAAAAAAGATAAAAATGAAAGTACTTACAGGTGACTTGGATATGTTTTTTTGTTATTTTGATGGTGATGGCAGTAGTAATGTTGATGTTATATTTCTTGAAGTTCATTTGACCAATTTCAAAGAGGAAATTGAATCTAGGATCATTCAAAACTTCAAATGGAAAATCTGTAGTATAAAGACTGCTTCCTGCCACAGTTCTAATAAACTTCTCTTTCGTGCATCTCCTAGCCTCCAACATTCTCCCCCTAAGTTCATAATGATGATTTAATCTCCTTCCCTCTTACTTTATGGGAGTCAGTAGCTAAAAAAAAAATTAAAATACGATATGGAGCTGTTAGAATGGATCCACAGAAAGGCAGCAAAGATGATTGGAGGGCTGGAGCACGTCCCATACGAGGACAGGCTGAGAAGTTGGGCTTGTTCAGCCTGGAGAAGAGAAGGCTCAGAGGAGACCTTGTAGCAACCTTCCAGTACCTGAATAGAGGCCCACAAGAGAGCTGGAGAGGGGCAATTCATAAAGGCTTGTAGTGATAGGACCAGGGCCAATGGATATAAACTGGAGAGGGGCAGATTTAGACTGGACATTAGGAAGAATTTCTTCACCGTGAGAGTGGTGAGACACTGGTCCAGGTTGCCTAGGGAAGTTGTGGCTGCCCCATTCCTGGAGGTGTTCAAGGCCAGGTTGGTTGGGGCCTTGGGCAGCCTGATGTAGTGGGTTGTCCCTGCCCATGGCAGGGTGGCTATAGCTAGATGATCTTTAAGGTCTCTTCCATCCCTAACTATTCTATGCTTCTATGACTTTGCTGATCTATGAGATCTGGGCTGGGAGAATACCTTATAGTCCCATCCTGTATAGGAGACAGACATGTATTTTGGTATCTTAGTGTAGCAACATGGTAGGACTAGCGTGGTAAATTTCTTTTGTCCTTTTATTACAATGTTTTGGGTTGATCTAGAATTATTTTTTGTTTTGTGAGCAGACACTGATAAGAAAGGCTCAGCTGTTCCAAATGCAATACAGTTATTTGAAGAATTTAAAAAATTCACTGTCTTGAAAGGGAGGAACAGATTATCCAAGCCTTTCACTCTTGCATAACACCTACATCACCTCTGCTTTGCTAAATGCAAAGTCTTACACCTTTGCCATTGCTTTCTAACTTCAGGAAGTTACTTGAATCTCACTGTTTCAGAACACATTCCTCCTTTGATTTTACTCCTGTAAAATTTCCAGTTGCACTTATTCATTCCTTCCTGCCTCGCTGCTTTCCTCCCTCCATGCCTCCCTTAAGACATTCTGCCAGGAAGATATCTTACGCAGTTCTGGATGCAGTACTTACACTCATGTTTTTTAGGCCATTTGTTCCTTTGTGCTTCTGTAATCATGATTCCAAATCAAAAAGGTACTCAAAGATTAACACTAAAATTCAGAGATTTTGTACAGAAGTTCCTTAGAAAAAGTCAGAAGATATTGTTTTCTTTATTTTCTATGGTTAACTTTAAAACGCTACTGCTTGCAAGACACTTAGTCAAGCATCTAGGAGGGAAGGGTAAGTTAAGATTTCTAGTCTACCACTGTCAGGTCCTCCTGCACACATCTGCTTGGTCACGTGTTACAGGAGTGCAAGCAAAAGTTGTGTGGTCTTCCTGTCAGAATAGTGACCAAATAATGGCTATCCAGTTGCATTTGAATTGAAAAGCTTTACCTAGTAATGTGGTTCCATTATTCTATATGTTTTCATGGTAGACTGGCTAAGCCTGACAAACCCTTCTAGAAGTGTAGACTTCTAGCATTTGACACTGAGAAAGGCAATTGAATGATTTTTTTGAAAGACTGAAAGACCATGAGTAAAAGACGTGTGAAACGTCTCGCTCCGTTCTTAAGAAAAGTGTACAATAGTGCCCGGATCATTTAGCGCTTTGGGGTGCACCTTAGATAATGGTAAAGTAATTTGCTTTTCTTCAGAAAAATGGAAGCATTTTCTGGACACCTTATAATTGTATGTAAGTGACAATTAATGTCTTATCTTCCTTTTTTCTTTCAGAAAGATGCAACTGTGTGGCGTAAACCATCAGAGGAATTTAGTGGATACCTGTAAGTTTGCCTGCAGAGCAGAAACATTTTCAAGATTCCACTGGTGCGTTTTATGGAATTTAGAAATGAAGGCTATGGATTCTACAGCCCTCAGCTACACAGACTCTGCAGAGGAGAGCCTTAGTGGATCATCTGCTGTGCCTGTAATATTTCTTTTTAGTGTTATACATCAATGCAGTAGCATTGCATGATGTCTAGAACATTGAACAATTAAAAAAAATGTGGAACGCATCACAAAACTCCCATTGACTGAATAGGGCAACAATGCACGCTCAGACCTTTAAGAAAGGTGGTGTGCAAACCACAGAATCAAGTCCAGGTTCAGTAGGTCCCGAGTGTTGTTTAGTAATTTAGTTTGTGCTTGGACTGTTGCAGTGACCATGCAAGTGCAGTAGAGTAAAATACCAAGTGTATAATTGTGGGAAGTATGTGTGACATAAAATCCCTTCCTGTGCGAGTTTGTGTCGCTCGATTCTGTCGATATCTGTAGGTTTAGGCAGAGAAATAGTTGCTAGAAAACAGCAACATGAAGAAATCAAAAGTTGTTTGAAAAGTTAATGTTAGAAAGTATCTTAAAGGCTGATGTGTTTTGTGAAATTTAAGTCCTGTTAAATCTGCAAGAGCTGACAACCCAAGACTCACAGAGTTTGCTGACTCTGTGCAGGGCCATGGGCGCATTGACAGGTTGTGTAACTTGAACCACTGCCAAGAGGGTAGTAGCCGCTATGTGCAGATGAATACTTCAGGGTTGTTTATACACGTGGTGAAATAAAGGATGCTTTAAAGAACTTTACAAAGACCTACCTGGAAGCTGCTGACATATTGACATGGTCCTCCAGTTTTGAGTGTACAGCTGAGATTGGCTCCAACCAGGTAATCATGAGCGAATATGGATGAACTGGGCAAATTAGTAGATAAGTAGGTTGCTAGTTACCTACTGTTAATTACAACAACTTAATAAAGAAGAAATATTCTAAAAATACTGGTCCTGATGTACTCTTCCTATTGAGGACATCGCCCAGTAACACAAGTGACGAAAACTCCTAAAAACATCTGATAACGAATGTTCTGTAATGCCTTATGCCGAATTATTTAATTTGGTACTCTTATACACCACCAAAACATAATGTACTTTCTCAATAGCTTGGTTCCACTACTGTTAATTCTACTTACTGGAAAATGTTTTGTCCGTTGTACTCCTGCTCTCATTTCTTTTTGCTTTTATCTTTACTTGTGTCTTGTGGACTCCCTTACTTGCCCAGCAAGAAAAGGAAAATAGCAAGTTATTAGAGAAATAGATGTGATAATTTTTATCTGAGGGAGGACTCTGGCATTTACAAAATATAGAATTCAGCATAGGACATTGTTTCTCAGAATAACCTTTATTGCAGAGAAGACTAGATTGACCGATAGGTGTTTTTCTGTACTGATTATCTGGTACAATTGTCCGCTGACCATAACTCCACATACCAAGCTGTTACAGTGTGTGTGCTGTTGCAAATTAATGGAATATTTTTGAAGAGTTTCTCACTTCTAAATGTAAGCATACGTTTCTCTAGCTACAAAGCTCAAGGAGTGCTGGAAGATGCAACTAACAGAATAGTGGATCATATTCGCCCTGGACCTTCTAGATTGGACTGGGACAGCTTAATGACTACAATGGACATCATGGAAACATTTCAAGAGGTGAAGACCTGTAGATTCTTAAGGGAAGTGTGTATAGATGCATACATGAATTTTAACAGTGCAGCAGAGCTGCAACAAGTACTAAAATTTATCTACCAATTTTCTGCATGCATGTGGGGTGTTGTACATACACATGGTGGGTGACCTCAGATGTGGCTTTCTGGCTACACAGTCCTATTGTGAAGCTTGCAGTTCAGCTTTCCATCAATGCTAAAAGCAAAGGAGTAAAACTTGGTCAGTCACAATTCTTTCAGACCTGGGAGCTCTGTTAGCCTCTGATAAAAGTCGCATATACAAGGTTACAGTATGATATTTTATATGCTAAAGCCTTTTCATGCAGCTTGCTTTCTTCCATTCCACAAAACCCAGAACTGTGGGTGTTAATAATCCACGTATACTGAAGCTGCAACCTCTCCCTCGTCCTGAAAGGCTAACTTCACTGTGTGGCAGGGGTTTGTGCTGGCAGCCGAAATAGTTCATACTGAGGGACAGGACTTGGTACAGAAGGGTAGGTTTTAAGTTGATTACAGAAGAGCTAGGAGCCTTCCTTTGGTTACTGGGGACATTCAGTGTGTCTTCAAAACCCTGTGGTTATCTGGCTTGGACAAGATTGTCTGTTGCTGTTGGCTCTTCAGGGAATTTTGTATGGCACGGCATTTTTGCTAATTATTTGTTGAAATTAATACAAAATCTATTGTCTATTTTGTTATTCACTTAGTGGTTTCAAAGTACTTGACAGATCATTTTAGTACCAAAAGAGACCTCTTGCATTTTATTAATGTTCTTTACATGTTTCCTAAGTAATTGTTAAGCCACATAAAACCCATAGGACTTTCAGTTCCCAGGCATAATACAGTTTTCTAGTTTTAGTCAGTATGGTTTAAAGGTGCCATTGTGACCTGTTTGAGGTTGTTTGCACAGCATAGTTGACAGAGCCTGGAAAAGGCTAGCAGCCTACAAGCCTAACATTCCCTGCATTCATTAAACTAAGATTTTTGTTTTCTCACCCTCCTTATTCTGTCACAAAACAAGAACTGCTGTGTGATGCGCTACACAACTGCTGGCCAGCTCTGGAACATCATTGCACCAAGGGAATTTGTTGATTTCTCTTACACTACAAGCTATGAAGATGGGCTTCTAACATGTGGTAAGGCACCACTTACCTCTGGCTAAGTCATATTTTGCAGCAGCTGTTTGGCTTAAGATTGTATTAAAATTAGGTTTAGTTCTATAGTAAACATTCAAAAGTAGTGTAAGATGGTGTCCAACAAGTTTTTCAAAGGTATTTTAACATTTTATAGAATTAAAGAAGGTACAAGTTACTGGTTTACACAAGAGCCGTCCCTGCCTGCCAAGTTTCATGTATGCCAGCTGTGGAACAGCAGTCATAGATACAAAGTCAGTGCTCTGACTCAGCTTTTACAGCGAACTGGATGGAGTAACAACTTGCTCCACTTGATAGTAAATGGGAGGAATATGTTTTTAATGTCAGAATTTCTGCTTATCAAGCTCTACTTATCTGTATCTGCAGTTTGGATGAAGAGCAGACAACTTGCATTATGAAAATACTCAGAAACTTGTCTCTCACTTCTGCCAAGTTCCCCAAACAGGAACTTGTATGTTTTAAATATACTGGACCTTTACTTTTTCACCTGTCTCAAATTAATTTCGCTTTTTGTTTGTTTGTTTTCCTTGATAGGTATAAGCCTGGACTACGGAGAGGTGAGACCTAACTTTGTCCGTGGATTCAATCACCCTTGCGGCTGGTTCTGTGTCCCTCTTAAGGACTATCCTGGCCATAGTCTTTTGACAGGCTATATTCAGACTGAACTGCGAGGGATGCTACCACAATCTGCAGTAGATACAGCCATGTCTAGTACCCTGGCCAATTTCTACTCTGACCTCAAAAAGGCACTGAAAACATATTAAAACAGTGACTTACAAGCCCTTGCATTTCTTGCAATCAAATGATATTGTTTAGCTTAGCATAGGTCAGCTACTGAGTTAAGAGGTAAATAATATTGTACCTGAATGATACTTTTATTTTGAGGGATCCAGACAACTTTACCAAGTACTCTTTGGTGTGATACTTACTGTACATTCCTAATTCATGGTGTGAGATTCTGTTTCCTGCTCAGTACTCTGCAGCTGTGTAAGGAGCGATCTGAATCTTATAAACCCATGACTTCCTAGGTAGAAAATCCAAGGGGGGGGGGGCGTGAAAAACACAGTGTGAACTCCACTCTCAACAAAAGCATTGAGAACAGAGTGCTCAGGATTTTGCCAGTGCAAGTTGCTGTACAGGCAGCATTTAATTGAAGGATGTAATTTTGTAATATATATATTTTTATATTTGCTTAAAATCTTTGATTTATTTAGTTTGTACAGGTGCATCTGTAATTTGTTTCAAAAAGTTTGCTTTGATTTATCATAGGGATATTGCTTATCTAAGTTGTTAAGTAATACTATTCATATGAAAGCTATTTGCTTGTTAGCAAAAATAAGTATTCATTATTGGCATTTCTTCAGTGTTGTAAGTGTAACTTAATTAACTATTGAATATAACAGTCTTAGTGCATAGATAAAGAAATGCTCTTACAGCTGATCCAAAGCTCATTCAAGTCATCAAGTGTCTTTCCATAGTTTTTAGTGGGCTTTTAATCACACAGTTGTCAAAATAGCAAACCTCGAATGGATCTTCTGTGTTGCTCTCTACTTCTAAAGAATTTTTTACTTACAATTGCATGGAAGTGTGTGTGTGTGTGCGCGCGCGCCTGTGTTCAGGGGTTTTTTTTGTCTTCCTCAACTGAAAATCGTGCAATTACTATAAAAGACCACTAACTTGCTTCAGATATGGTCATTGGTGTATCTACAACTGCACTGACCTCCAGTGTGCAGGAGCAGTGCACTGGAGTGTTCTTTCATAGTACCTCCAGACTGACCTTTGCAATACATGGAAGTAGCGTCTTAAAACATGAGCACTTGAAGGCCAACGCTCAACATACAGAATTGCTCAGATCTGCTGGAGGATGGAGGGTCAAGTTTGTAAGGATATTTAGCCATCCTGTGATGCTGACATTTACATAGCGGGGGCTTTCAAAGGTTACTGCCTGTGCAATTAGGAACCTGAATTCTCTTTAAAACTTGATATTAAGCTTTTAATGTTGTTATGCATCAATTGCTGAGGTGAGATTGTCATTACTCCTATGCTTTACCAGTGCTAGTAGAGGCAGGTTCAGTTCTGTAGTAGTTAGAGTGGGTCTTGGAGTCCTAATATTTTG
Organism: Cuculus canorus; assembly: GCF_017976375.1. Lineage (NCBI taxonomy): Eukaryota > Metazoa > Chordata > Aves > Cuculiformes > Cuculidae > Cuculus > Cuculus canorus. The sequence goes on from NC_071441.1 coordinate 64,953,568, forward strand.
TGGCCAGTTGTATACATACAATCCAAGGACTCAAAATCAGCTTTCAGGGAAAAAAAATCAGATGAAAATTGTTCCTCTGCAATATTGACTCTTTTGACACTGGGCATTGTAGCTGAACTCTGAACAGTGAGAACTTTTCTGTCTTATTGTTCAGGCAAAGAGGTAGGAAAAAACCTGACACCAAACAGAGTGATGGGTCTTCGAATGTTCTTGGTGTATTAAGCCATTTAGTAGTGTTAAGACAGTTAAAAACAGTGGCATCAAAGAGCCGTTGGTGTCTTCACAGGCAGAAAATACCAGCTCCCTGATAGGTTTTGTGTGTTCTGCAGTTCCATTTAAACTCACTGATTGCTTTTCCCATCTTTTCTGTCTTTCTTGTTTCCCCCCCAGTACTGGAAGTTCACAAGGTGATCTTTCACCACCAAGGACACTGAAAACTGGTGTCAGCAGACACATTTCTTCCTAAACGCTAGGGTTCACTCCTTTCAGTACTGCTCTGTGGGATGAATGCTGACATGATTATAGAGGAAGCTGTGTGAAGTGTACCCTATTTATTCTTCACAGTTATAAAGACTACATGTAGAATGAATCTGCATGTTCATGTCTTCTTTCGTAAAAACTGCTGGGACTGACTAATTGAGGGGTTGTGATACAGATACATACAGAGAAAAATATTCCATTGCTCTGTAAAACCCCTGTTTAAACCACAGAGTCACTTCAGTGCTGGAGAAATCAGCCAGAATGAGTACAGGATACTTACAAGATTATATTTGTACAACACTAGGCACTGCAGAAAAGATTAAGAGGACCCTGTTCCAAACAACCATTATAAAAGCTCTAATACCTGTAGAGTGGCCGTCCTTATTTAGTGTTCACTGAAATGGCTTTTTATGTTTTCAGTGAAGATAGGCTGATGAAGCAAAGAGCAGCTGAAGAAAGAACCAGAATTTAAATTGAAGAAAATTACTATTGAATTTTAAGTACGATGATGTTTTCAATAAAAATTTCCCTGTGCAAGTTTCCTTTTTATCAAGAGAGTTGTTTTCAGTAACAAGCCTAGAAGTGGAATGGGAGTAAAGTTCCTGAAAGCAAATTAGGCCTTGTATTTTCATAAAGTCTCACAGAATTGTTGGGGTCAGAAAGGACCTTAAAAATCATCTAGTTCCAGCCTCCCTGATTAAACTGGCTTTATGTATTTTAACAAATGTAGTTTGCTTCTGCCAATGATTCTGAAGACACAAGCGAATAACAGAGTAGAGACTACTGGAGAAAGAGAATGGAAGCAGATTTTTATTTTTTTTTATCAGTAAAAAAGCATAGTACCATTCTCCAGTTTTCAGGTGAGAAGTCACAGAACGTGCTAACAAATTTTAAGGATTTATTTTGGGGAATCTTACATTTCTAAAAATGTTCTGATTTAGGAACGCAATGATTGACAATTTGTGCTGATTATGCCACTGAAAGTAGTACATAGCTGATACCCCTTCAGTCATTATTCCAAGCAGTTCAGCTACAGAGTAATATAGGAGATGTCCAGTTTCATAGTATATTGTATTTATTTGAACCAAAAACTTATTTTCTTTTTATATAGCTATACTAGGTATTGAGAGGAGTGTTGGATGTTGAAGCAGAGCTATTCTTTAACCAGAATACATTCAAAACCAAGAAAGCCAAAAAATCGAGTACTTACCTGATCAGAACCTCTTTTCCCACCATGGCATTGTTTTCCTCCTAAGTTAGTGGACAATCTAGATGGAACAAAAACAGGAAAGCAGTTGAAAGAACGAAGTGCAGGAGCCCGTGTTTTGCTTATTAAGAGGAATGGGAGACAAATTAACTGGTATAGATTTCTGTCATCCTCACAGCAGTTTACTTGAGTTTAGGAGTGTTTCAGTTAAACCAGAATATAATAATCCAAAAGTGACTTCCAAATGAGGTACCCAAGGAGAGCAGAGACAAGTTTTTGCTAGGAAAATAACATGTATGTAGACATATCAAAATTATTTCTATATGACTAGTATTTATTTTAAGCTTACTTTTTCAGTGGCTTAGGCAATATGACAGTTGTTCTGTGTGTGGATGGGAAACATGGCTGAAGATCAGACAGTTTTCATGTTTGGCTCTGTTCCTCATCTAAAACCTCCGGTACGTGGAGGTGGACTTGGACTCTAGATAGATTCTTTGGGAATAGCACAAGCGCTGATCTCAAATTTGATGAACTGATAAATGTGAACCATGGAAAATTTATAAAGCATTAAAAGAGTGTATAATTCCTCTAGTAATCACAAATAATCTTTTTATTTGTGATTACTAGAGGAATCACAAATAAAATCTTTCTATTTTGATGGTATGAGGTGGGGATTCAACCTGAGATGTCACTGCTGTAAAAATAGCCATAATTCTAGTGAAACCAGTGGAGTTGTGCCTATGTTCAGAACGTCAAAATCAGTCTGTTTTAACTGGTTTTAACTATGTTCATCACTTAAGAGATTGTATTTTTATTTTGAATGCAATTGCAGAAAAAAATAAAACATGCATTGCAACAGTCTCATGGTGTAGCTTTTTCAATACTTGTGAAGTCGGAAGTAGCATTCAGTTATTTTTTGGGGAATTACGTCTGATCATAGAATCATAGAATCACTTGGTTGGAAAGGCCCCCCTGGATCATCGAGTCCAACCATTCCTAACAATCCCTAAACCATGCCCCTCAGCACCTCATCCACACATCCCTTAAACACCTCCAGGGAAGGTGACTCCACCACCTCCCTGGGCAGCCTCTGCCAGTGCCAAATGACCCTTTCCGTGAAAAATTTTTTCCTGATGTCCAGCCTGAACCTCCCCTGGCACAGCTTGAGGCCATTCCCCCTTGTCCTGTCCCCTGTCACTTGGGAGAAGAGGCCAGCTCCCTCCTCTCCACAACCTCCTTTCAGGTAGTTGTAGAGAGTGATAAGGTCTCCCCTCAGCCTCCTCTTCTCCAGGCTAAACAACCCCAGCTCTCTCAGTCACTCCTCATAAGACTTGTTCTCCAGCCCCCTCACCAGCTTTGTTGCTCCTCTCTGGACACGCTCCAGAGCTTCAACATCCTTCTTGTGGTGAGGGGCCCAGAACTGAGCACAGTACTCAAGGTGCGGTCTCACCAGTGCCGAGTACAGAGGGAGGATAACCTCCCTGGACCTGCTGGTCACGCCGGTTCTGATACAAGCCAAGATGCCATTGGCCTTCTTGGCCACCTGGGCACACTGCTGGCTCATGTTCATTCGGCTGTCAACCAACACCCCCAGGTCCTTCTCCTCCAGGCAGCTTTCTAACCAGACTTCTCCTAGTCTGTAGCACTGCATAGGGTTGTTGTGCCCCAAGTGCAAGAGCCGGCATTTGGCCTTGTTAAACCTCATCCCATTGGCCTCAGCCCAGCAGTCCAGCCTGTTCAGGTCCCTTTGCAGAGCCTCCCTACCCGCCAGCAGATCCACACTTCCACCCAGCTTAGTGTCATCCACAAACTTGCTGAGGGTGCACTCAATGCCTTCATCCAGGTCATTGATAAAGACATTGAACAGGGCTGGACCCAGTACTGAGCCCTGGGGAACCCCACTTGTGACTGGCCTCCAGCTGGAGTTAACTCCATTGACCACCACTCTCTGGGCCCGGCCATCCAACCAGTTTTCAACCCAGGAAAGTGTGCGCCCATCCAGGCCAGAGGCTGACAGTTTCTGAAGCAGAACGCTGTGAGAAACTGTGTCAAAGGCTTTACTGAAGTCCAAGAAGACCACATCCACAGCCTTTCCTTCATCCAGTAGTCGAGTCATTTTGTCATAGAAGGTGATCAGGTTAGTTTGGCAAGATCTGCCTTTTGTAAACCCATGTTGACTGGGCCTGATCACCAGGTTCTCTTGCATGTGCTTCATGATAGCACTCAAGATCACCTGTTCCATGACTTTCTTCGGCACTGAGGTCAGGCTGACAGGCCTGTAGTTCCCTGGATCCTCCCTGCAACCCTTCTTGTAGATGGGCACAACATCAGCCAGCCTCCAGTCCAGTGGAACTTCCCCCATCAGTCAGGACCGCTGGAAGATGATGGGAAGGGGTTTGGAAAGGACATCCGCCAGCTTCTCCAATACTCTTGGGTGGATCCCATCCGGCCCCATAGACTTGTGGGTGTCTAGGTGGGCAAGCAAGTCTCTAACCTCCTCCTCTTGGATCATGGGAGCCTCATTCTGCTCCTCTAACTCCTGGGTTTGTACACAGAGGGAACAACTTCCGTGACTATTAAAGACTGAGGCAAAGAAGGCACTAAGTACCTCAGCTTTGTCCTCATCCCTTGTCAATGTTGTTCCTTCTGCATCCAAGAGCGACTGAATATTCTCCCTAGTCCTCCTTTTCTTGTTAATGTATTTGTAGAAAGATTTTTTATTATCTTTCATAGATTTAGCCAATTTGATTTCTAGTTGGGCTTTAGCCTTCCTGATTTTTTCCCTGCACACTCTCACTTTCTCACTGTAGTCCGCCCAAGACACCTGCCCCTTCCTCCAAAGCTCACAGACATTCCTCTTCTTTTTGATGGCTCTGAACATCTCCCTACTCAACCAAGCTGGCTTTTGTCCCCACCAGCCCGTTTTCTGGAACGTGGGGATGGCTTGCTCCTGAGCTGCTAGGATTTCATTTTTCAAGAGCGCCCAGCCCTCGTGGGCTCCCTTGCCCTGAAGGACTGTCTCCCATGGGACTTTGCCAACCAGCCTTCTGAACAGGCCAAAGTCTGCCCTCTGGAAATTTAATGTGACTGTTTTGAGATCCCCTTCTTCATCTCGCCTAGAACTGAAAACTCTATCAAAATTTCACGATAGCTTTGTCCCAGGCGTCCTCCAACTGTCACATCCCACACAAGGCCTTCTCTGTTCACAAACAGCAGGTCGAGAAGGGCACCCTTCCTTATCGGCTCAATTTAGTGATGATTTAGTTCAGCTGTATGGTGATCTCTAATGCTATCAATTCATCTCCTTAATTTTGAAAGCAAAAAAGCGTTTCTTTACTTAGAAACTTGATTTAGGCTGAGGTAGATGCACAACACAGTTTTCTGCTAAACTGAAATATCTTGAAAACCGTACAAAAGGATTTTCTTGAAGCTTATATTCTAAAGATAAATAGGTTTTTTTAATGACCCCATGATTGCTGTGGTAGGACTTTATTATTTTCCTTAATATTAGTTACCTTTTAGCATGTTTAAGGATTGGTTTATTAAGCATCAAATTCAAGTTAATGCAAAACAAGGATTGTGTAGCACCTTGCAAAAGGCATAGGTGTACATTTAGTATTACAAAGCATGTTGCAACATGTATTTTGACATGTATTTAATTAGCACCTACAGAAACAAAGGAAGAAAACACCTGTCTCTGTGGAACCTTTTCTTGTTTCTCTTACTAAGCCTGCATAAAGACAGGAGAGATCTGTAGCATTTAACCTCAGAGCAAAGAGTTGTATCTCTCTTCTGTTGCTGGGAAAAGGAACTGTGACCTCTGAGACGTAGCATGCTCTGCTAGAGCATGTAACATGCCACCCTCAGCAAAGCGGGGTAGAAATAGGTAGAGGCCACTTCAGGTCTTTGTAAAATCCTTAAGGACATGAATCAAAATTATAAACAAAAAAAAAATTATGTTTAAACCCATTTCCTAGTGAAACAGAGCTTGAAGATGGAAGAGGTTATAATAAATGTATGCTAAGGATTAAATGTTCTTTGGGAAAGAATATATTACGAAATCCTAGACCAATTTAAATTTTGTAATACATTCTGCCTTTTCCAGTCCTCACTGAGCTGTGCTGGTGACTCAATATTATGGTATAGATAGGCATTGATTATTTTGGAGTAGCTGGAGTGCGCCACTAACAGGGAGAAACCAAGAATAGATGATAACAATGCGTTACAGGAGATACCTACGTGTGTTTCACAGCTGACCCACACAGTAAGAGATCTCACATTTGGGTTAAGGTGCCCCACATCACAACGCATTATCTAGAAATGTCTGTTCCAAAAGGGTTTTCTTTATCTTTCAGTAAGTCAAGTCTGTATGACTGCTTAATATTCCTTGAAAATGCTTCTTTGATACAGGTAACAGGGATGTAGTTGTAAAAGATCAGTTACTGCCGAGGGTGCAATAAGAAACTGGCCTTGCTCAGGCCCTTCTGTGGACCAGTTTGGCTGTGCCCTGGGATGCTTGATAGAACCATTTCCTGAGCTCCGTACCTGGGCCTGCTGACCTGCCTGCCAGCACAGACCCAGCTCTGAGGCAGGCTGTGACCCCTAGAGAGAAAACTACTCTTGTGAGTGAGATTCCTTGACTTTCTCAGGGTGTTAGTCTGAGTGCTGCCTTTGATTTGGGTTCTAATCAGATGACATTACAACTAGAGTGTTGGTGTTACCAATTCAAGCTCCAAGGATCACTATGAATGAATGCAGGGCAATTCTCAAGGAGATGCATCTGAACAGTGGCAAACATGAGCACTTTGGTTTTGGGTGCCATATGACCCCTCCTCATCTCTATGCCTAACAGGATTTTGAGCTCCTCACAGTTAGGAGGAAGGAGGAAAGAAATCACAGCACGCCTGCTCACTGAAGCGTGAGGAATGTCTCTACAAACCAGCATCTCTCTCTTACGCGTATAGCATTAAGCATGGAACCCTGAAGCCCACAGGCAGCTTTCCTGAATTTCTTGGATTTTGTCTCCCTGTTTCAACCGCTTAGGCTAATTTAAAAGACACAATTAAAACATGAATAAGAGTAGAGAAACACACATTAGAGTTGAGGCACTGAAAGTTTCCCCAGACTACCAGATGTAGTAATCTTCAGTGGAAGACTGTCATACATTGAGGAAGCAGTGACTCTCAAAGCAGTTAATGTGAGCTGTGCTGTGCATATTCCCTAGCTGCAGGATAAACTTCCACAGCTAATGACAGCAGAGGAGCCTGCAGGCAGCTGCCATGGAGTACCAGCAATTGCACTGCCTTCCTGGCCTTCCCTGTGTGTCACAGCACAGCAAGAAGTTCTCATGTGGACATCCTTCCTGCTTGATAATAGAAATGATCAGTAGTGTGATGAATCATTTTAAGAAAATCCTGCAATAGCTGTAATAACAAAAAATGCAGTAACCTTTCCAGAGGCAGAAAAAACAACATGTATACCAGAGGCCTCTCTGACGCCTCACAGCTTAGGGTTCCCAGCATTTGAAAGGAAGCAAAACCATCCACGTTACCCTCTCGTTCTTTCTTGTGTCAGTTCTAATAAATAGCACTTTAAATGATACTTTGCAGAGGCTGATTGCGTTTTTACTGGGATCATAAGGAACCGACGCTTCCTGGTGCAAAACAGCAGGCAAGATGAAGAATCAAGTTTTTTATATCCTCTATGTGGGTAAAACATCTTTCTGTTCTGCCTGTGTGCCTGTCAGCCTGTACCACAGAAAATGAGCATTTCTGGAAAAAGAAGTGAGGAAGCCTAACGCCCACCACATATTCTACCTGCTACATGCCTCTTCCAGGAAGAAATGGAAGTAGGATAATGAAATAAAAGTGAGGAAGAGGGAAGAGGCCTTTTGCGCATTATTTCACAGAATCACAGAATCACAGAATCACAAGGTTGGAAAGGACCCATTGGATCATCGAGTCCAACCATTCCTAACACTCCCTAAACCATGTCCCTAAGCACCTCATCCACCCATTCCTTAAACACCTCCAGGGAAGGCGACTCTACCACCTCCCTGGGCAGCCTGTTCCAGTACCCAATGACTCTTACTGTGAAGAACTTTTTCTGATATCCAACCTGAACCTCCCCTGACGGAGCTTCAGGCCATTCCCTCTTGTCCTGTCCCCTGTCACCTGGGAGAAGAGGCCAGCTCCCTCCTCTCCACAACCTCCTTTCAGGTAGTTGTAGAGAGTAATAAGGTCTCCCCTCAGCCTCCTCTTCTCCAGGCTAAACAACCTCAGCTCTCTCAGCCGCTCCTCGTACGACTTGTTCTCCAGCCCCCTCACCAGCTTTGTTGCTCTTCTCTGGACACGTTCCAGAGCCTCAACATCCTTCTTGCGGTGAGGGGTCCAGAACTGAACACAGTACTCAAGGTGCGGTCTCACCAGTGCTGAGTACAGAGGGAGAATCACCTCCCTGGACCTGCTGGTGACCCCATTTCTGATACAAGCCAAGACGCCGTTGGCCTTCTTGGCCACCTGGGCACACTGCTGGCTCATGTTCAGTCGGCTGTCAACCAACACCCCCAGGTCCTTCTCTTCCGTGCAGCTCTCCAGCCATTCTTCCCCCAGTCTGTAGCGCTGCATAGGGTTGTTGTGCCTCAAGTGCAGGACCCGGCATTTGGCCTTGTTAAACCTCATCCCATTGGTCTCGGCCCAGCAGTCCAGCCTGTTCAGGTCCCTTTGCAGAGCCTCCCTACCCTCCAGCAGGTCGACACTTCCTCCCAGCTTAGTGTCATCTGCAAACTTGCTAAGGGTGCACTCGATGCCTTCATCCAGGTCATTGATAAAGACATTAAACAGAGCTGGACCCAGTACTGAGCCCTGAGGAACTCCACTTGTGACTGGCCTCCAGCTGGAGTTAACTCCGTTGACCACCACTCTCTGGGCCCGGCCATCCAACCAGTTTTCAACCCAGGAGAGTGTGCGCCTGTCCAGGCCAGAGGCAGACAGTTTCTGCAGCAGAACGCTGTGAGAAACTGTGTCAAAGGCTTTACTGAAGTCCAAGAAGACCACATCCACAGCCTTTCCCCCATCCAGTAGTCGAGTGATTTTGTCATAGAAGGTGATCAGGTTAGTTTGGCAAGATCTGCCTTTTGTAAACCCATGTTGACTGGGCCTGATCACCCGGTTCTCTTGCATGTGCTTCATGATAGCACTCAAGATCACCTGTTCCATGACTTTCCCCGGCACTGAGGTCAGGCTGACAGGCCTGTAGTTCCCCGGATCCTCTCTGCAACCCTTCTTGTATATGGGCACAACATCAGCCAGCCTCCAGTCTAGTGGAACTTCCCCAGTCAGCCAGGACCTCTGGAAGATAATTTGTTAAATTATCTCTGGAATAATCTCTGGAAGATATTTGTTAAAAATGTCAAATAAAAGTATAGATAATTCACAACACATGAAATAATACGCATGTTTGGGTATTTTAAACAAAAAGTTATTTGCACATGAACAACATGTTAAACAAAAAAATGCGTTCTAGCTGCTCAGAAGCACACCAGAACTACAAAACGCTAGGGCTTTATAAAGAAGCAGACTGCATTAGGCATCAGCAGAAATGCAGGTTTCAGTTAGTTATGAGGCAGGATGTTTTTTTTAAACTCCTCAGCTATCCTAACCTATGGCTAGTCTCTCTGAGTAGTTCTGTCAGCTTACTGACTTGTCAGTACTTTCTCATGTCCCATTTTCTTGTTTGTCTCCAGCTCTCTCTGAAACCAGTGTAAAGTTATGCGGCAACATGAGCTTCCACACTGATGTTTGATACACTATTTTTAAGAGTTCAGTCCAAAGAACAAACATCTTGAGCTCCAGAGAGAATTCAGAAGTCTATGAGACCTGGTTCCTATGCATGCCCTCTTCCCTCCTTTCAGATTTCCACCGACATTATTCACTGTGTTACGGAGATGAGAAGAAGATAATTCCATGAAACTGTAGTAAGAATCTATGCTTTGCCTCAGCTTGGGAAACATCAAAGTAGACAGTGTTTCTGGACCACTGTTACCATGCAGATCATCTTCCAGAACTTATAAGGATTTATTTCTTACATCCCTTGAGGGTTTTAAAAATATAATCTCCCACAAAGGGGCAGGAGGATACTTTACATTCAGGCAATTTGCGTGGCTAAGGAGTTGTAGGTAGCAGGAATAATAAGTTACACCAGTACAAGACAGTGGTCAGCTGGCCAAACAGCTGTTCAGCAGACCCATAGCAGTTGTGACCCATGACAAACTGAGCAGGAGGGAACACCACTGAGGGTGTTAAATTACAGATATAGAAACAAAACAGAGAAACAAAAAGTAATCCTTCCAACACTTCTGTCTTGCCAAGACCTCCACTCAGGTACTATGTGTAGCTTTGGGCTACATAGCTTTTGGCTATATAGCGCTAAAGAGAATAGTCAATGAGAGGCAGAAAATCCTTATGTGTGCAAGAAGAGCAACAAAAGACCCAGGATGTGTGACCTGTGAGGAACAGCTTGGTTTGTGCTGCTGAGAGGATGCTGAACAAAAGACCATTTTAATAATCTATAGAGGCATAAGAAAAGGTTGCAGAAAACAGATCACCGTGACAGACAAACCATTAACTGCCACAGAAACACTCAGAACTTTATAAAATACTTTCCAGTCACGAGAGTAGAGTAGTGATTTGGCAGATTGCACAATGAAGTGGCAGTGTCTTCGTTGCTGTAGGTATTTAAGACCAAGTGAGACAAACATCTGTCTTGCATAACCCTCCCTGGGGTACAGGGATAGCCTGGACAACTGTACAAAGGTCTTTCAGCCCCTTTGGTTTTGTAGTCCACTACTAATAACATTTCGTTTGTCATCCAGCCACTAAGGCTTTGAGGGAAGAAAAAGAAGTATTACGCCAAGTTGGAATTCATTCAAGACTGTGCTATATAAACAGATAACACCCATCATTCCATCTCCTTATAATGATGACTAATATTCTGTATCCTACAGTAGGCATTAGCTGTTAGCAAATAATAGATGTAAGCATTTCTAGATTTACTAGTTTATTTGGCATCAGACCAGTCATGCAAGCCACTTACTAAACTCACCATCAAAGCATATTCTCATGGCTTATCAGCATTTCCATGCAAGCACACAAGCAGGTACATTGGTCCCAAGTATGTACACTTAAACAACAAAACTGTCAATTTTTCCCTGTTTCAAATTTCTCTCTGGTTCATTTGCACGGTATCAGAAAAGTTACTACATAAACAAGCTTAGTTCAAAGTAAAAGTGTACAATTAAACGAGTAGTCCATAAACTTCTATTTAGTTGCTGACATCTTTGCTAGTACAAGCAACAGTGTTGATGGTACAAGATTTCTTACACATTAAGCAGTAAAAGGAAGAGTCAGGTACACAGGACACAGAAATAATTCGAGAAAGTCTAGTAGATATATGACAATTTTCATTGTTATTATTAAGAGTCCAGACGTCATTGCTCTGAGATCAATGAGCTTCTGTGACAGGTTTATAAAATACTTCATGTTACAAGTCAATAGCACCATTTGTCTTGGAAGCATCAGCACACACCCTAACCAAGCAGCAGATACTCTCCTGAATTAACATAAGCACAGAATTCCCTGCTTACAGTCTGGTCCTGATCCAGCTGCAAATCCAAGAGCCACCACGAGCCTCCAAACCAAGGCCAAACCAGAAATAAGCCCTTAACGTAAGACATTTCTTCAGGTAAAAAAAGCTTAAGCGGATGAGCTCTTTACTGTGGGTCAGGAGCAGCCAGCCAGGCTCTGCTTGGTGACTCCCAGGCTTGCAAGGACATGGTGGTTTAGCTCCTTGGGACTGAAAAACTCCTTCCCCAAAGTGAGACAGACTCAGTGACTTTCCCTCTTCCTCCACACCCTCAAAAGCTCCATCAGCCACTCTTGCTGTTCTGAAAGACTATCCTATTTATCTTAGTCTTAGGGATTAGGGTTTACCCACCATCTCTCCATCTTTCTTTCTCCCTGAGCACCTAATCACTTCAGAGTTAATTTTCTTACAAGCATAAGATTCTCAAATACTGTGTATTCTGAAAAGAAGTCCAAACAACTCAAATCAACCCCCCCAAAAACTGTCCCTTATGGAACATTAAAGGAAATTTCTGCTGTTTAATCAGAAGCATCAGCATGACTCCTCATGAGCATGTGGTATGAACAAGAAACTGTTTCCTGTTGTGTATAATAGCATGAAGACACAGCTGGGGTTAGCTCTCAGCAGCTAGTAGTTTAACTGGTCCTGTTTCTAATTACTTTCAGCTAAAAAAACCTCTTAGTTTGTAACTACCATTTCCCTGCAGCCAAGATGATAAAGATTTGAGCAAAGCAAACAAGGCATCAGCCACCACACTGAGTTCAGTAGGTTGGTGGTGGCACCACAGTGGAACCCTCTGTAGGGTTCCATGGATCACTATCCTTCCCAGGAAAGATATTTCTCAGGGAAGACATTGCTGCAACAGGATTCAGAAAACCCTTCAAAGATTTTTTTTTCTAACTATGCACACAGTCCATTTGCTTAGTTTCATGAAATGTTTCTTGACAAACTCTTGTTCACCACTAAAGACTGCTCCAGGCCCCACAAGAAGCTGAAGAAGACACTGTGAGCCATATTGATAGTACAAACAAAAGAGCTTTGATGTCTTACAAATGAAAATTGGGGTCAGCGGTGAGATTTCTTCATCTATAGGAGGCTGGCGCTCTACTTTTATAAATATGTCTGAAGTTGATGTCAGGAAAATAACAGATATTTGGGAATCTGGGACCTTGGGAAGAACACTTACACACACTTTTCACCTTATTCTTTGTTCAGACAAAGCTCTCTTCGGTGTGCTCCATAGCAAAATCCTTTGTTCTTTTTGTTGTGCTGTTGATTTTATGGCAATATTTGGAGATTTGTGGTGGAGGTTGGGCTCCCTCATGTAAAGCTTTTGTAAGTAACATCACCATGCCTTAGGATCTGCTTTTTCCTAGATTCCCCAGTTCCTGCAGATATGGCAGTTATAATTTTTCACAGTGCAACTAAGCTATTTGGAGCTAATATTTGGGGCTAGGGGTGGGGGGGAAGTTGTAGCTAATGTCTGTGAAATCTGTGATTTAAATGGGCGCAATCGATTTTAGTAATTCAAGTAGAAGTGTAAGATGGAGCTTAACAACAATGCCTCAGATACACGGCTCTCGAACAGCCATGGGGCTTTGCACTTTACTCTTCATGCACCCTGTTTAATTTATTAAGTATGGTAAATTGATCAGGTAATTTGAGCACTAGGTAAGTGCAAAAGCTAGAGCTCCTCTGGCTTGTCCAGGTGGAAGAGACAGAATTCCATGGGATGGATTAAAATAGCATCACCTCATCACAACTGACATAGTGCTCAACACTATTGCTTTGACAGGAGTTGGAAGACAGCCTCCCTTGAGGCTGCAGTGCCAAGGAGACATGGATGAACAACTGTTGATTTTATGCACCTTTAATTTTAATTTCACAGATTAGTGAAAAAAAGCTTTCCTTTGGAAGGAGTAGCTCAGAAGGACATGACAGATGATACCAAGGGCTGATACGATAAAGCAGACCCCTAAGCACAGTTCTGCGGATGATAGGATCATAGAATAGTTTGGGTTGGAAGGGACCTTAGAGATCATCTAGTTCCAACCCCCCTGCCATGGGCAGGGATATGCCACTAGATCAGGCCGCCCAAGGCCCCGTCCAACCTGGCCTTGAACACCTCCAGGGATGGGGCAGCCACAGCTTCCGTGGGCAACTGTGCCAGTGTCTCACCATTCTCATCGTGGAGAAATTCTTCCTAATGTCCAGTCTAAATCTGCCCCTCTCCAGTTTGTAGCCACTCCCCCTGGTCCTATCACCACAAGCCTTTATGAATAACCCCTCCCCATCTTTCCTATAGGCCCCCTTTTAGCACTGGAAGGTTACCATGAGATCTCCTCTGAGCCTTCTCTTCTCCAGGCTGAACAAGCTGTCTCAGCCTGTCCACGTAGGGAAGGTGCTGCAGCCCTCTGATCATCTTTGTAGCTGTCCTCTGGACTCGTTCCAACAGTTCCATCTCCTTCGTATGTTGAGGATTCCAGATGAGGTCTTACAAGAGAGGAATAGAGGGGCAGAATCACCCCCCTCGCCCTGCTGGCCACGCTCCTTTTGATGCAGCCCAGGACACGGTTGGCCTTCTGGGCTGCGAGCGCATGTTGCCGGCTCATGTCGAGCTTTTCTTTGACCAGCAATGAATGAATATGACTCGGTGGTTGATGGCGTATACTGTCTCTGTATAGATCACATGCCATTTTGCAGTTGTAATCATACCCAATCATTTGTTCCAGCTTTTGAGTTACCAAAATAACTGCCTAAAGTCTAAAACATTAATTTCAAGCAGAGCCACCCCAGATCCACCCAACATGGAGGTAAGAATTAGTCTTTTTTCTCTTTGATAGACTTCCACTGTGTGTACCTATGTAGATGTAATGATTGGCTTCACACAGTTTTCTATTTTAAAGCAGGTTATTTACAGTTCCAGCCAACAAATGGGACCAAGTGTTATGAACTGACTTTGCTGTTCCTTCTGCCAAGATGGCAGGTGGCAATGCTGCATGAAATATGATACTAAGTATATCAACTGGTATTAAGCAAATGACATTAAGAAGATCACTGGTCAAAGCACACGTGGTATTTTTCCGAGGTCTTAAACCTGATGTCCTTTGGCTTGACCTAAACCAAATCTTCTCCATAGAAGGGAAAAGATGCCATTGGTGAAGGAACTTCCTAGTGTAGAACTTGGAAGGCCAGAATGTGGCATAATCCTCTTCTTGTGCCACTTTACTCTGAGCCCCTCACTGCAAGCGTTAGCAGCACATACAGCCAAAGCATCTACAGCCGTCCAGGTGCCTTCATTTTCTACTGGGAAACTAACTGAAAGAGTTGATTTTTTTTTTTTTTTCTCATTCTATCTGGCATTTTTTTTGCACAGCAATGAGCTATTTGTGTCAGCCAGGTATAGACTTTTGAGAAAGGAAACAGAAAGTGCCAGGAAACATCACAAGTCAAGGAAATTGGGAGGGAAAGGAGAAACACCTTCTCCTAGAAATTAGCTAGCAATGACAAGTCACACCAAGAGTGTCTTATGACAGAATATATTTATACTTTACAAGTAAACCCCAGACTCTTTTGGGAGAATAAGCTACTTACAGAGCAGGAGTGAAAGCATCTGACAGACCAATGGGCAACAGCAGATTAGTCGGGGCAATGCAGCTGAAACTTGCCAAGCATTAGATGGCTCTTCTCCCACTGACCAGCAGCTGATAGCTCTTCCTGGGTGCCCCATCGGGTACCGGATTAAAAAAAGAGTTGAAGCATAAAGTGGAAGAAAAATAACAAGCAGTTTCGTCACAAATACATGTTAACACTTGTTCTTGAAACCAGAATTTCAAATGGAAAAAATAAAAAGTACCCTTTCTTTTAAGTTTTGCTTTTTATGTATTGTAATACAATGCTTGGGAATGCTGTGATTTCTAGGGCAGACAGAAAAAAGTTGCTGATTCTATGGGAGGCGCTTGTGCTACTAAATAGGAGCAAACATGTTCTTAAATATACTTTGGCCAGCAAACATTTCCCTAATATAAAAGGTAAGGATTAGATTGTGAGTTCTTAGTCACAAGTGCTGTGGATGGAACGCTGCAGGGCAGGGGCCTCTGGTGCAGCTTAGGGGAGCTCTAATCCATCATAAAATACTGTCCTTGTGTTGTCACCCCACTTCAGCCCAAATACTGAGGGGAAATACTACGGGAAAGGATGCGGGCAGTGAAGCACTTTTTTCCCAGCTGTGTCACGGTATGAAGGAGCCAAAGCTGGGGAGAAGTCTGTACGCCTGTATTTATTAATCTTTTATACCTTGATATCTATTACACTGAGTTTCATCCAGCAGTGGTCCAAGAATGTAAACACTACGCTTTCAGCTCCAGCAGAGTAATGCAAAAGGGTAATCCAGCAGAGTAATGCGGGCAAAGGGCACAAGATCACTTAAAAGATTACTGCTACTGTTAATGCATACAAGGGTCTTAGCATTCAGCAAACTCTGCCTCTCTTTTGATAAATTTATATATTTGTGTGTGTGTGTACATACATATAGTTTAATATATAGTTGGAGGTCGGTCACAAGTAGTGTCCCCCAGGGCTCAGTGCTAGGTCCAATCCTGTTGAACATCTTTATCAATGACCTGGAAGAGGGAATTGAATGTACCCTTAGCAACTTTGCAGATGACACTAAGCTGGGTGGAAGTGTTGATCTGCTGGAGGGTAGGGACCCTCTTTAAAGGGATCTGAACAGGCTGGACAAATGGGCTGAGACCAACGGGCTGAGACCAACAGCATGAGGCTGAACAAGGCCAAGTGCAGACTCCTCCACTTGGGACACAACAATCCTGTGCAGTGCTACAGACTAGGGGAAGAGTGGCTAGAAAGCTGCCTGGAGGAGAAGGACCTGGGGGTGTTGGTTGACAGTGACTGAACACGAGCCAGCAGTGTCCTCAGGTGGCCAAGGCAGCCAATGGCATCTTGGCTTGTGTCAGAAACGGCGTGGCCAACAGTTTCAGGGAAGTGATTCTGCCTCTGTACTCTGCACTGGTGAGACCACACCTTGAATCCTGTGTTCAGTTCTGGGCCCCTTGCTACAAGAAAGACATTGAGGTCCTTGAGCTTGTCCAGAGAAGAGCAATGCAAGTGGTGAAGGGACTGAGGAACAAGGGTTATGAGGGACCTCGTGTTGTTTAGCCTAATGAAAAGGCGGCTGAGGAGTGACCTTATCACTATCTACATGTACCTGAAAGGAGCTTGTGGTGAGGTGGGTGCTGGTCTCTTCTCCCAAGTGACAGGTGATGGAACAAGAGGAAATGGCCTCAAGTTGCACCAGGAGAGGTTCAGATTAGACATTACGAAAAATTTCTTCACCGAAGGGGTCATCGGGCACTGGCAGAGGCTGCCCAGGGAGGTGGTTGCGTCACCATGCCTGGAGTCATTTAAAAGATGGGTAGATGAAGTGCTTAGGGAAATGGTTTAGCAGTGGACAGGTAGAGTTGGATCCAATGATCTCAAAGGTCTCTTCCAACCAAGCAATTCTATGATCCTATGATAGAGCTATAATTTTACTGGTAAGTTCAAAATAGGGCAACTTTGACTATTATATTCTGTTCCTGCTTCTATATTATGTCTACTCCTATAATATCTGAATGGCTTCTAATGATGACAAAGTTCATAACTGTGTTCATGGCGTTCACTCCTCTCTGGAGGGGTAGAAGAGCATGCAATGCAGAGTTTTTTTTCAGTTTTGATGGATTTTTAGCTGCATGCATGTACATCATTCCATCCTTATATAGGTTAGGGGATTCACACTCCAGGGAATGCACTCCTTATTTGCACTGACCCTCCACCAATCTTCACCAAATTACTCTGGCCAGAAGTTTTACCTCCCAGACATAAAGTAAAATCTGCTTATGTAGAAAACCTAGAGTCTTGTCAGTGAAAGTTTATACATGTTCTGGAACTAAGATTTTTTTAACATTCCAGATATAAATAGATGAGGTAATTATTCCTATATCTCTCCTCTTTGTTTCTTAGAATTTTATTTGCTGCTTATTTTTGCAATGCAGCTAATGTTTTTTTGTACAATGTAACATGGTACTGTGCAAAGGCTTATCAGGGAAGCTAAATTTCTTTATACAAAAGCAGAACTAACTCTCACTTTTGCAGGTGTCCATTCTAACCGAAATTACTCCGAAAGGGTGGACATTCTTTGAGCTATTAGTGCTTTATAAAGTCACTTTAAGGAGGTCTGAGTTGTCTTGTTTGTTTAACTTTGGTATCTTCAGGGCTTGCTTGCATCCCTGCCATTGTACTCCAGGTCCAACTGTGCATGTTGTGCTTGGTCATTCTTGGTCCTACTTTTCTTCCATGAACGAAGACAGGTTTTTTACTTGAATGCCATGCCTACATAAGCTATACACTCGTAACTTGAAAATGGAAGAAGCAGGATCAGACACATAAAACTGAGTTCTTCACCAGGAGAAATACACAGCCTCTGCACAAGCCAGGGATCAAGGCACTATGCTGAGATTCGCAACTGTCCGTCACTTTGTAAGCAGGCAATATGCAGGTCACTGTGCTGGGAGTCTGCTGGGAGTCCTCCACTCTACACTTTCCTATGCCACTCTTAAAAAAACCATCTTGAGAGCTGCACTGTAGGGCTCTGCATAGCATCACGTCCCAGGACACATGCGGGAGTTGAGGGACAGTTGCCAATCATTATTTGGAAATGGGAGCCCTCTTGCATTTGCTGCTTAGCAGATACGAGTATTCTTTTTTAACTTGGACACTGCCAACTCCTAGCATTTTCTTCCTCTTCCCAGCTGTTCAGCTGCAGAAAATGCACTTCTCCTACAACTGCCAGCTCCATCTGTGTTTCACTCACCGCTCAAACAGTAGAGGAAGGATCTTTTTTTTCAGTAAGTGCCGATGCCTGGCTGCCAGTGAGCCACAACCTCCTCCATCCTGGGACTTCTTGCTGACCTGAGCCCCTTCCAAAAACTCTTTAGTTGCCGCTTTTATCCTGCTCTAGTACCACATGGCTTTTCAGAGCACTATGGTTTATTCACCGAGGCATGGGGACTTTGCATAGGGGATACTGGGCAGTTTTTGTCACTCCTCTCCATGTGCCTGACAGCCTGCTTGGTTGCAGAAACACAGCTCTTAATACCCATCCTACAGAACACGTGGCATATCGCAGACTTTTGCCTTAATGCTCTTTTGCATTCAAAAGTTTGATTACAGAGTATCTGTATCTTTACAGCACGCGTGCATGATGTGAAGTATAAACTTCAGCTAACTACCCAGCACTGGGCTCATGAAGTGCAATCTACTGTGTCATCTGTAAACCTAAAACAAAAGTGTTTGAAACGACATGAAATGTCTTCTATTTTGGAATGAATCTATCTAGATTTGTAAAAAACCCTACTGCTGTGCAAAAGCAGAACATCATTAGCCATTTAACAGACATCAGATCCTCAGCCTAGCTCTCAAATATTAGACTTTAGTTGGCTAATATCATAATCTGCCTCTAAAGGAAAAGTTTTGCTAAGTTCAACTATTTCAAAAAGATGGCAAGATTCCCTCTTTTATACTTGAAGGACTTTGCTAATATGTTGAACATTTTAAAAATTTAGAGGTTAGAATTTCAACAGAAAAGAGCATCAGTAATTTACTACCTAGTTTAAAACCACAGAAATGGAACTCATCCATGTCTAGTAGCTTTTGGCTGTGCTCCTATTTTTCACCCACAGTAAGACACTGGTGTCACACTCTCAATTCTGAATTATGGCAGATGCCACCAGGGTGTAATTTTTCAGATAAAAAACAATGCACATAACATTCCTTTCTTCTGTTACGTGCATATGCCCTACCACTGCTCTTCCTTCTGCATAGTAATGTCATACATAATCCAGACATACTACTTTACTGACTCACGCATTTGTAATTCATTCAGCAGAGATATTTGATTGTCTCATAAGGAGAATAATAAAAGAAAATTAAGCAAAAACAACTGAAGCCCCAGA
Organism: Cuculus canorus; assembly: GCF_017976375.1. NCBI lineage: Eukaryota > Metazoa > Chordata > Aves > Cuculiformes > Cuculidae > Cuculus > Cuculus canorus. Next base: position 64,972,906 of record NC_071441.1, read on the forward strand.
GCCTTTATGCACAAGACTGAAATGGCTCGAAGATCATGTTGTTACAGAGGAGTCTCCAGTTGCATGGCATCAGTTCATATTTATGATACGCTATGGTATAATTTAGCAAAGAACAACTTCAACAATCAGCTGGGACTACTTTTCAGCTCAACGAACCACTCCTCAGACGTAGAGATTTCTGCTCAAGTAGTCATAGATGTGAAATGAATGTGCAGCCAGCTGCACAGATTAGAAGCAACTATCACAAATTAAGGAGGAGAAGTTAGGCAAATCCAACCTCTCCCATCAAACCTCCCCACCGACCAAATTCGTATGGCTTCACCTCCGTACTCAGCAGACGAGAACTGTGGCTGAGAAATGCATTTGTCCTGCAGTCTCCTCACAGGATAAAAGAAAGACAGTAAAAACTGAGACAAGTGGGATGTACCTGTCACCTTCTCCAAAGTGCTTAGTCTTACCGTACTTGTTTGCAAAGGAAAACCTGCAGAAGTGTCCTGTTGGCCTGTTCACAGCTGCCAAGCCCCCACCAGCTGACCTCAAAGCGTGTCACCTGGGATAAGGATGGATGGATCTACTTTAAATTTCAACTGTGCTTCATTAGCAACCCTTTCTGTACAAGCTCAAAGAGTTATAAGAAATGGATTAAAAAATCTCAAGTACAATACATTCATTAGTCTGCATTCTTACCTATTAAATACAGTACCTTTAATTTTTGTTTTTATATTAATCTAGATTACATTTTATTTATCAAACCTACCACATGAATAACATGGTATTACCCTTTAATTTCATCAGGAAATGCAGCTACTGAATGTTTTATTAATGACTTGCTTTCTCAGTAGCTGATATGTTTTTCAAGGCAAGTTGTGCAAGGCCTAACTTAACATAAAAAATAATTAAAGCATAAGAGAAATGTTCAGTGTATTGGTGTGTTAGGTAACTATCAGTATTAAGAAGTTCAACAAAGACAAATGACATTGTTGTACATCGGTTTCTTTTTGCCATTTCTGTAATATATCAATAGCATTATGAAATTCACATGCTATCAAAGTGATAACAAACAAATGTAAACTGTCATACATATTGATGCATGTTGGTTTTTCAATTCCTATCAATTACGTTCACAAAAAAATCAAGATAGTTGAAGAGTCTGACCCTAATTTTGCAAGCTAATGCACGCACAAAACTTTTAACTTAAGATACAGGAATTCTGAATGGATGCAAGACCTGTGCTGGTGAATCACTTTGCAGGAGGGGTCCTTTTCTTGGAAAATCTGGACTAATTATGGTGACAAGTGGAAACTGGTTACTCATAAGGTTAAACTATCTGGGAAGCAGCAGATTATACTACTTACTCCCAGACCCTGTATAAGAGTGCTTCCTCAGAGCAAAATCATTAAGTTGTGGAATAGCTTCCCTCAAGCATTTACAACTTGTATAATTGCAGATTATTCCCTTATGCCCTATAAAAACATCTTCTAGCTGCACAGTTTAGAAATTAATGAATAAATATAATGGTATTTCAAAAATTTGCATCTACTTTAATCCTCTCTTAGCCTATCATTTTGTTTTGCTAACACTTCTCTAAAGAATGAAATGGCATAAATCTGAGTAATTTTGGTTGTCATTAAAATACCGTATATAAACAGGAAAAGTCACAGTAAGGCATTCTCAACATAAGCTTCAGGAACATACATTTTCATGCCCAGTGAAACTAACATTTCGATTTCTTCCCAGAAGTAGTGGAATGTTTTTTGCATATAAATCCCCAAATACCTTTTTAATTTTACAGGAAAAAAAAAAGCATTATTTCATACATCAGTTTTAAAAGCATTGGCTTGGTATTTCCTTCCATTTCATCTGCTGCAGGACTATGAATCTGGAAGGATGCAGTTCAAAGAAACTCAGGACATACAGAAGACACCTACTTCCACAAAACCAAATTAAACAGTATTTTGTTTCAAATACCATCTAGAAACACTGAATAGATGTATATGAAATATAGACATTATGGTAGGTAGTTATTAATCCCCATATTTTCACCTGCCGGTATTACTGCAAATAACACTGTTTCCATGACATGCCTTATGGAACAGTTTACTATTTTCATAAGCAGTCACATGCATTGAAGGTAGGATCACCAGCCAGTGCGTCTGGCACCCCAAAGCAGAACCAGAGAGGCCAAGCTTACGAATCTTTCCTGCTGAATGACAAGTTAGCTGGTGTATGAAATGACAGATCTCAGCTGAAACAAGGAAGCACATTGATCTAAGACATTTCTTCCGGAGCTGCTTCTGCTTCCTGAGTAGGTTTCTCTTCGGGTTTGCTGTCATGGATGGGAGACGGGTTACGGCTGGGCTTGTTGCTGTCATGCACACTGTGACCACTGGCACTGCCGAGGCGAGTCGATGCCACCACAGCTTTTACTGCAGCCTGAGGAAGAAAGGATCACGCAAACAATCCTTAAAGGACATGGTTTGTCAGCACTACAGCCTTAGAATCATCCCCTTAGGGAACATAATTGTGTTTAGTCTTCATGGTAATGTCACAGTCAGACACCTGCCTGGGCCTGGATAGATTTAGAAGGCCATAACTGACATTCAAAATTGTAGCTTTCACAAGGTTACCCGTTGGCCAACACAAACAGATATTTTTTTTTAGAAACTACTTCAGATCTCCCATGTTGACGTTCGATAGGAAAAAAGTTATATCTTCTGACATAATAATAACAGTATTATTGCTGATCATCCCATGAAAAGTTCACAAAGGGAAACAATATTTATCAGTATGGCACTGTTGGATATACGAAGCACAATGATGCAGAGCATACAGGCAACTCCCTGCGTATATCTATAAATAGACCCTGGGAATAGGTTCTCAGATCACAAAAAATGGCACAAAATGAAGACACTCATTAAGCCGGTTATCCTAGCCTTCGCTTTGAAGAGTTTTATTGCCTCAAAAAACCAAACACACAGAGGTAAATAAAAGAAATACTAATCTCTGTGTGTGACAACTCTAGCTATTTTTGACTCCACTAGCTTTTTGCTTAGGCATCAAAGAAGTGAGTCTGCAAGAAAGGATGAGGAGTTCAGCAAGCTTTGCGGATGGCTTGGAGAGTTAACCAAAACCAAAAAATACAGGAAAAGACGCTAATGAAAAAACAGACTATAAAGCATTGGCAAGAAGGAAGAATCACTTAATACAGAATATGAAGTCTAAGTACAAAGCACAACCCAATAAGCCAATAAAAGTGGCAAAAATTTTGAAAGCGAGATTACAGATTACGAACAGAACAGGCCAGCCAATGATATAATGCATAAAGATAATTTTAATGTAACTTAATCTCACTAGCCATGTGGATGTTTATGAAATAAATCCAACACAATCTATGAAAAACCAACCATGACTTGAAAGCTTTAGAGTTCTTCTATAAAAATGTGTCTTCATAAAAAGAAAGTCCGCTGCTGGACTTTTACGTTGGGAAACAGAGGATCATTTGATAATATTCTTATTAACAAAACAACAACTAAAGCATGTGTTCACTCACTGTTGATCTGCTTTGTTCTTATTTTCTGGACAGGAATTTATTGCCTACAAGTTTATGGTTCATTTTATACAGATGTATGTGTAAAACTATCAACGCTACAATAGCTGATAACTGCAACTAATTCTGTTAATCACTGGAGATTTCATCATTTAATCTTTAATAGAAAAACAATGAGGGAATAAAGTTATAAAAAACAACAGTTTCTTAACACAGAAGTATAAATCCATTGACTATGGGGATCTAAATAAAGTGGGCCTCAAAAATATTTTGTTGGTGATCAAAGGTGTAAAAACATAAAGAGAATCAAAATCAAAACGTTCAAAAATGCACAGATTTCTTCAGGACCTCCTGGACAGGGAGTATAACAGCTCACTCAGAAATGATGAAATGTAACTTTGCTTCTACTCTGAAATCATTGTGATACCAAGTGTTGCACAGCATCTTCAGTGAGTGTGCAGCAATCCTGTGATAAGGGTACAGAACTCTTTCTGAAGATAATAATGTTAATTATTACTAACATTTAGTCAGTTTAGTCAGTCCTGCATGAGGAAAGCATCGCGGCGAATTATAACTACAGTGTCTCAGACCTTTCTAAACAATAAAACCTTTTTTCTTTGCCCTGTAGAAATGGTCTGTTGCAGTTCCCTAATACTGAAATAAAAAGGAAAAAAAAAAAAAAAAAAATTAAGGGTCATTATTTGTTTTGCATCTGGGTTTTGCAAAGCTCTCAGACAAGAGGCTTTTTACTCTTTTTCCTGAGGGCTGCAAGGGCAATTTCACTGTAGCTGTTGGTAATATTTCCTATGCTGAATTATCCCTGGAAGTCTCTCCTAAGCAGACACAAGTCTTTATAAACTGAAAAAGGGATTGAGGGAGAAGGAATTTTCCTGATATTATGACAGTCAGGTGCCTAGTTGCCTGTCATTTTCATCTAGAAATGTTTCCTTGCTTCTTCCCATGGTAGATCCGTAGACTGGATGGTAAAGGAGGATACTGGTGTCTTTTCAGGACAGGTCCCACCTACACTCTTGCCTTGCAGCACTTAATTTCCAGATAAAGAATGCGATGACACATTTGCCCCAGAGGTACTCGGAAATGCATGTTTTGGGGTTGTTAATCTCAGCCCACGCATTTTATAGACCTCTGTGTCTGAAATGATGACTTTAGATCACATAGAAGGATCACTTAAGCTCCTGCTTTGTGTTGAAAGGTAGAGAAAGTGGGAGTGGTTTGCAGATCAAAGCACATCCCAGGAGATCAAATATCCTCCCAATTTATGGATCCTCATGAAGAAACTATACAGGGAGGGAGGGAGGGCGTGAGGAAGGAAGGAAGGGAGGAAGGGAGGAAGGAAGGAAGGAAGGAAGGAAGGAAGGAAGGAAGGAAGGAAGGAAGGAAGGAAGGAAGGAAGGAAGGAAGGAAGGAAGGAAGGAAGGAAGGGAGGGAGGAAGGAAGGAAGGAAGGAAGGGAGGAAGAAAGGAAGGGAGGGAGGGAGGAAGAAAGGAAGCTGTGAAAGCTGTGTACATTCTCAACAGTTCTATCTGTGTAGGTAAAATTTTCCATCGTTTCACACAGTTTTATTTGTTTGGCTGCAGGCATTGACTAAATCAGACTGAACTTTTCTTCTTCATCAGTCATCTTAAAAAAAGCTTCCATACCACTATGGAATGTTGTCCCGAATAGTGTGCAAGGTTTGTGTGAGGCTGCTAAGTTAATTGCATGCTTTTCCAGCCCAAACAGAGAATATGTCCAGAGACTTGCCTTGAGTTTACGCCGGGCATTGAATTCCTGAAGTTTCTTTTGTGCATTGTCCATATGTGCAAAGTTTGCTGCCTTCCCTGTAACCCACGGGTGCTGCAAAGCCTGCAGCGTAGTAAGGCGTTTCTTGGGGTCTAAAACAATCAACTTTTTAACCTGCATCACAAGGAAGAAGTACAGAAGACTGTTAACATTACGCTTCTTTTATGTTTACTGAGCTTTGCATTTTGGGGATTTTGGTCTTCATTTGGGAAGCATCTTAGTAAAGCACATTCTAAGGAACCAAAAAAAATTTGCATTCTAGTCTTTGCATGTGTTTTGTTTCTAGCATTTCTTGGTCCTCCAGAAATAACATCTAATTAACACAGCCAGCAGGGAAGGAGATGAGAAAAAGAATCAACTGGTTATCAACATTTGTAAGAGGATCTACCAGTGCAGCTGGCCAGTATCTGCATAGGCTTTTGTATGTCTGAATTGTCACATATATCTTAAGAGATTCTCAAAATACCCCCAGACAGGCAGTTCTCTTAGCACTGTCCCTACTCTTTGATTTGGTAATGTTTAAACAGGATTAGAAAATTTATATTGTAGTGTATACAAGTCATGCAGACTTGTACCATGCAATCAGTGCCAGGTGCATCACAAATGAAATGTTTCTTTTGGTTATTGTAAAACATCATCTACATGTGAACTAAAAAGTATTGCATTTCTCTCTTAGCTTACTCTGAAACTAATGCTGTTCAACATAGAACCACAGAATGGTTTGGATTGGAAGGGACCTCAAGCCCATCCAGTTCCACCCGCCCTGCCATGGACAGGGACACCTCCCACCAGACCAGCCTGCTCAAGGTCACATCCAACTTCGCCTTGAACACTTCCAGGAATGGAGCAGCCACAGCTTCCCTGGATGACCTGTGCCAGTGTCTCATCCTGCTCATCACGAAGAATTTCTTCCTAAAGGCTAATCTAAATCTTCCTCCCCTTCAGCTTAAAGCCATTCCCCCTTGGCCTATTACTACATGCCTTTGCAAAAAGTCCCGCTCCAGCTTTCTTGCAGGTCCCCTTCAGGCACTGGAAGGCTGGTATAACATCTCCCTGGAGCCTTCTCCAGGCTGAACAACCCCAGCTCTCTCAGCCTGTCCTCATGGCAGAGGTGCTCCAGCCCTTGGATCATCATTGTAGCCCTTGAGTCCACAGGAGAGGTCAATTTAAGCAAATCTCTTCAACTGAACACCCACAGCATGGGGTTTGAGAGTCCTAGGCTTCATCCTTATTTAGAACTTGCTATACAGTGTTCAGACCTGAAACTCTGAGCTAAATGGTAAGGACCAAAGCTCTGTACGTACAGATATTAAAAAAAAGAGCAGCTTTGCTGCAGGCTGTTGCTTATCTGGGTTTTGATGACATAAGGCAGGAAATTACATTTGTTTGATCTTAGAAAAACTTCACGTCTAATACAACAACAAAAAGTACTTTGATATTCTACAGTCCTTCCATTTTAGACATCCAGAGATACTATAAAACCAGTAATTATGCAGTATTTTATGGCACAGTTTGTGTAAGTAATATGGAACTGAGCATTTGTGCCTTCAGTGCTAATGAAATAACTGAATTGTGCAAGTTATTGTTGACTAAAAATCAAACGCAAGAACACCTATCTTTGCAAATCATTGTCTCCTGGATCCAATTGACTTTATCCAGTAATAAAAACACACAGTGCAGATAGCATGCCAGCCCTTGCATTTTGCTAATGGATCATATTTAAAGGTAATCAGTCTTTCCTTATCTACTGAGAAAAAACTGAAGTGGACAGAAAAAGGCTGTCAACAAAAGTGAGGTAGGGAGGCTTCACTCCTTTTTATATTCTTCCGACGTTCAGACTTGAAAACTGCATAAAATACAGGGCTTGTTTCTTCGATCCCCTGAAGGTGGTCGCTTTGCAAAGCAGAACGATGAAACACTTCACAATAGTATTAAAGGCAGGCATACATAAACATTGTGACATCTGCCAACAATATGTGGCTTTAGTTCACAGACAGACCTGAACAACCATGGTTTTGAGTGCAAAATTATAGCACTGGACTAACAATGGAAATTTAACAGCAACTTAATATACCAGGGATAAGAAAAGCAAGGAGCCATATGAACATATAATTAACCAATTATTCTGCCTTAACCCCCAAATGAACTACTAGTGAATACATATCAGCAAAGATAGTCCTGTCTCATTTTAGCTTTACTTACTAAATCCTTGGCATTCAGAGACACGTCATCCCACCAGGGGGACACAAAGTCATATTCACAGTTCAGGATTCTCTTAAACATGTATTGATCACCCCTTTCATCATAAAATGGTTCAAAGCCACAAAGTCTGCAAGGATGAAAGAAAAAGAAATTTATCAAAGATTAGTTAGTCTCCGGCTGTTAGAAAAAGTTGCTGGTATTCTCTTTCCCTGCTTTGTTTTCGATACTCCACTTCGGGAAATCAGACCTGGATGTACTTATCAACTCCTAATTCTGCAGGGCAGAGCAAATCGTGGTCCTAAGCATTCATAAGCACTGGGAAAGGCTGACCAAATTGTGAAACTGTATAAAGTCTTTTTTTGTTTCTTCAATGCACTTTAATCATGCCTGCACACACAATTTGGTATTTTAAAGTGAACTTATTCAACCAGTCTGTGTTCTGAGCTTAACAGAAAGTCTATCCACTACTCTGCCTCCAGAAAACACAACAAGCAACAAGCTGATGATAGGAAAAAAACAACAGACCATAAAGAACAAGTCACCAACAAGTCTAGAAAATTTAAATTTTGCATTTTAATGTGGTTTTATATTTTAAAACCAAATCAGTGTTCCTACTGTCCAGAGAAAGGACACAGAAGTTCGAGAAAGAAATGTGGAAAAGAGTGGTGTGTAGCCATGGGTGTTGCATCATTTTGTACTGCTGAAGAGGAGAAAACATCCACTGTAAGCATATTCTGGATTCATTATTGTTTTCCAAGACTGGCAGAGATATGTTAAAACACAAGGATGCGACCTGCAAATACTGTGTGCTTCAGTAGGTGGGGGCCAGTCATGGTCCCTCTGCTGCTCCCCTCTCCTTTGCCCGCCTCTCCCACCATAATTTCTGAGCTTACTTTAGGTGGGTGCCTATCCTCATGAAGCATCTTTGCTGTGAAGGTTTTGGGGCCACCAACTCATTGAGCCAAAACTGGCTTCTGAATGCCAGGTACTTGATAGACAGTGAGACCATGCTTAAGTCTTGCTGTGACTGTGTTGGAAGCCTTCTAAGTGATTCTCTGTTTACTCCTAATAATATTTCCATCGTAACTCACTACTATCACCTATTTTTGTCTTATTAGCAATTTCTATGGATATGCTTCTGCCTAAAAAAAAATCATTTCAGCAGACAGATTGATGAGATGAATAAAACTAGAGGTGTGATTTTAAATTAAATAAATTAAACCAGGGTAAGACCCAGCATGGCTAATCTTGATTTAATATAAACCAGGATTATGCTGATAATTCTAAATCAATTACCTACCAAATAAAGAAAAATCAATGTAAACAGCTTCAAAATCAATTAGAAAGGACCAGACAGTGTTTTGTGACCTTTTAAGTAAGTTAGTTAAAAAACACCTTTAATTAAATCCATGCAATTTTGGTAACAAGCAAAGCCTCTATATTTGTTGACCACCATGTGCATCTCAAATGGGCAGCAGCATTTCTGCCCTGCTGTAAGAATACAAAAAGATTCATCCACTTTGCTGCTAAAACTGCAAAGGTAGTTTCCTTGAAATTATGACAGTTATCATCAGTAGGTCTTAGTATAATTTGCCTCAGGAATAATTGTTTGGTCGAAATATGTGTCAAAATTTTTCTTAATCATGTATTGAGCCCACTTTGTACTGGTGAGAACATATAATTTTATGCATGTTTTCTGTAGCATGGTAGTTGACTCTGTTTTGGAGGCACATACAACAACGTACTTTTTTGACTGTATGTAAATGTGCTCCATCTGTTGAACTATGAGACTTATACAAGCAACAATGTTCTTTAGGCTGCAGGACTAATCAATTAGTTACTGTCATGTACATTTATGGTTTCACCTTCTAACACATCAGAAATGTTTGCCTATAAGGCTTTACACTCACTAGAATGAGTTTTAAATGTAGAGTATTATTAAAGCTAAATGGAAGAGATGGCCAAATGGATTTGACTAGTACCCTTCTAGCCTGGCTTGCTCCTGTAGGTCAAACTGGAGTTTCAGAAGGGAGCAAGAGAGGACCAGAAGGAGGGAGAAGTGGGGGAGTATATGTACTGGTAGTGTTCCACCCAGGGCAGAAGCTCATACACTTGTGTTCACAGCAGCACAGAGGTTTAATGTGGCTGAGGAGCACCTCTGGAACAGCTGGAAGGTTTTGAAAGGCTGCACATAGCAAATGCCACTCCACATATTCCAACAGGAAATTTCAGTACATTCTTGATTGGAGCTTGCCTAGACTCGAAAGCAAGTTCTGCTTAACGAAGGCTCTCAGTTTTGAGAGTAACTACCTCTCAGTTATTGAATAACTTGGCAAGCCCATGGCTCTATCTAGATATCTTTGTAAACGGACAACAAAAGCCACCTCTCCAACTGCAGGTACAGAAATTTTCCTGCTGGAAAATTTCACGTCTCTCTGCCATGCGTGGACCACTAAAACTGATGAGAAATGATCACCTGGTTGACAATATCTGAGGTGTCATCAGATTTAAACCAGGCCTTGAGATAGAGATTCAAATTTTAAAAGAAGTAGATAACACAATGGCAAATAGGAATAATGTAACCTATTATTTAGAGCCACCCAAAAGTAGAGACTTATTTTAAGTCAATTATGTGACTTATTTGAAGCTTATGCACAGAACAAAAGACGTTTTATGGTATTTGGACCAATGTTTATATAAACTTATATATTCTTACTAGTACTTCTAGTAAGTATTAGTAATAAAAACTAGAAATTAAAATTCTTTCTTTGCAAAAGCCATTAAGAAAACTACTATTATTATTATTATTATTATTATTATTATTACACTGTATTTGCTGTACATGGTTAATGAGTCCTAGAAGGGGAAAGAAAATGTACCTGAACTTACAAAATCCACTATATCTTTAAAAAAAAAAATATATATATATATATGCAAAATCCAGTATATCTTTAATGTATATATGTCAAATCCTGTTTTCTTCACACAAAAAGACATCCTGCAAGTACTGTGTATAACTACACAGGCCAGCTGAGCATTGGTGTTGCCAAGAGAATAAATGAATTTAGTTATTCTCCCATAAAGAGAATTGTGAACACAACAGAATCCCTTCTCAATAATCTTCTTTTGAAAGATTCCATCAATGCAATAAAATAATTAGAATGCTTACCAGCTGAATCAGGATCATCCATATTAAGATGCAGACACAAGTGCCAACTTTTAGACACAACTGTTTGAAAATTTTGGTCTGTCTTTGCAACTTCAACTGTTCAAAATATTTATGCCTAGCATCGCTCAGCCTTCTGTCAACAGTGTCTCTGGTTATTTTTTAAGAAGTGGAATACTTCAACATTAATGATTTAACCCATCAGGCTGATGTGAAGACAGAGAGTCCAGGGTTGTCCCCTGGTTGAGACGCTGTGCGAGAGCAACACTCGTGCTGCAGCCAAAGCTGTAGCAGTGTCTGTGGCTGACACAGATCAGACACCTGCATTTGGGAATATTCACAGGCACTGTGAAACTATAGCAAGCACCTTAGCTTCTCCTTTCCCTATTTGTAGTTGAGAAGATACTTAAGATCATACTACATCTCACAGTTTATGTGAATGAACAACTCTCCTCCTCCCCCCACCCCAATGCTTTCAGGAACTCATATGCTTCTATTTATGCCTTACGCTGCTTTGCTGCTATTCATTCACATTAATAAAATGATTCTTCACAGACCTTGTTGGTGTTCAGGACGAAGTGTTCTATTTATCAAATATATAGCGTGTGTGTTCTGCTATACTCCTCTAGGAGCTGATTTACTTAAATAAGATCAAGAAAATCACACTTAAAGTTTGGGATCTCATGTTTTCCAAAGGCATAGCTCATAGTGTCATGAAAACCTACAAGTACTCATGGCTCTGTCTGCACTTACAGGATGTAGGTGATAATCCCCAGAGACCACATGTCCACCTCAGGGCCATAGGCACATCCCCGTAGTATCTCTGGTGCTGCAGATGATAAAATCTTGTCAATAAGATGAAAGTCGAACATAGAGGTAACAGTAATCAAGTCAATTTAAACTCTGTGCACACTTGTAATTGTCTTTTAAAAAAGTTACAGTCCAATCCTTTAAGCCCTTAATTTGGCAAATTACTCCCTCCTCCGAATACAAAGCAACAGAAGTCATGTCCAAGCACAGCCAGAATAAGAAGGAGTGCAGATGTTGGTTTAAAAAGTCTTTTTAGATTGAGGTTTGTGAAAGGAACCATGGAAAGCTACGGCAGCGCTGGAGTTGCAGTGTGGCAAAGGAAGTGTTAGTTTCACTTCAGTATTTTATTTATTTACATGGTACTTTATTTAGAGTTTTTTTTTTTTGTATTCTGCTTTATTAGGAAAGGCCATTTCAGGCAATTGCTTTTGCTGCAGTGCGGAGCAGATGGAAGGGCTAGGCAGTCTCAGGGGATCCCGGCTCTGCAACGGTATAGAGAAGTTAATCTCTGCCCAAGCCTCTTGAAAGACACACCTCAAGAAAAGCTGAGCAGACTGCTGTATCCCTCAGACTGTATCTGTTGCTGTCCTGTGTGACTAAAAATGTGCACGGCTGCAGAGTTAAATTGTGACATGCCTACCTCAAGTGCCCCTGGCCCCCACACCTCCAGGGCTTTTAGCTCTGTGTAACCCTGAGCTTTGCCTCGGGCTGAGCAAATGTCCCTAGGCAAAGCTTGAGGCAGAAACAGGATATGAAAATGCCACATTGCCAGAGGAGGAAATGGAAGTGAATGATACTGAGGGAAGCAAGACCTTCCCCTCCCTCACCTTCTAGCCACAGACAAAAATATCCAAATAATTTGGAAAAAATAATTTAAAGGTCACTCCTAAGCCACACGTCCTCCTATCAGCAGTCCTTCGTCTCAGCAATTGTTGTATTTGTATTAATACCCATCAGCTATATGAGATGGCAACACAGCCCCTGACCCCACCAGTTCTATGATGCACATGGGATGGCTGCCACATTTCTGGGGCACAACAGGCTTGTTGCACCTATGCACATCAATGATACAGCATATACACACCACTTAATCTTCTGGCATTACACTTTCACAGCCAAAAGCAGCAGGAAGGGCTGGGTCTTCACAAAGTGTATGACAGTTCCTGCTCAGCCTGAAGCTTTGATTGCCCGTATGGACTGACCCATGCTGCTGGCATACTCCTGCTTTCCTCCCAGCCGGTTAAGAGGTGTCTGTTGGGGGCAGCTAGCTCTACCAAGGAATGTGCTGCAAGATCCTGGGGGAGCAAGACTCCCTGAATTATGATTTTAACCAGAGTATACACGACTCCCTAACAGACTCCAGGCATCTGGTTCAGACTTCTTCAACTTACCTGGAGGATTTACCACCACTGTTAGTTAGATGTTGGCCATAACAGACTGAACATGAATCACTGCTCTGCATTGCCTTATTTTTATGTGCTACTGTCAGAAATCACTTATGCCCTTCTTGTTAAGTTCACTGAAAGCACAATGCCTCAGCAAGTCAAGTTCTTTTGTGCTTATCTTCTTGCTTTCAGTTCTCTGCATCACTTTGTATGCCCAGCAACTGTAGAAAAATAAATCTTGATGCCAAACTGTCCAGATTCCAGTAAGTGGTTTTGTTGCTGCGTTCCTTCTGGGGAAGCTGCTGATAGCTAGGTGGGCAGGATGTGGGAGCTGGCAGCCTGTGACTAAGTTTTTCACAGTTTAATTTGGTGTTGCAACATTATCCCTCCTGAGTTTCCTCCACTTCTGGAAGTAATGCTCCGGTATTTTCCAGGCACCAGAAATTCTGCATGGTCAGTTAATTTGAGTTGCAATGCTCCTTTCTCCTCTTCTCAGTGCAGATATTGAGCCTCAGCCTCCCCCACCAAATCATCCCTACTCCGTCGGTTCTTCTAAGAAAATAAGCCTTATTCTGACTTTTATAGTATAAAAAGACAGGCATTAAAAGGCTGAAACTACTGTTCCATGGCATTTTCAGTGTAATTGTCCCAAGAGGAGAATATTAATAGCTAATATACAAAGTACATTTTTATGAAACTAAGCAGACTAGAATTCAACCCTACTCTATAGCATACCTGGCACCCGTGTGTGGTTGGCAGAGGGTGTCATACAAGGTAATGGACATATAAGCCCAATTACATTATCAGCTGTGCTACAAGGTATCACAGTAATCTTATGGTCTTCTTCAATGTCCTTTTTCCTTTGCTTTTTCTGTTATAAAAGCAAATGTCAAGGCTTTAGTTTCCACAGGGCATGGCTCAGCTCTGTCCTGAGGTGCTCACCACCCCGCACACTGCTAACAGCTTGTGGGTCTTGTATGAGCCCATTCAGCATTTAGAGTTCAGCAAGAATGTCAGCAATAAGTTTCTCCTCAAGATCGCATCGGTTGCTAGAGCTGAGCATCCACCGTGGGAAGCCCATCAGGCTTGCCCTGGTGTATACAAGACCACCAGACTCCCTGGCCATTAGCTGGTTTGCAGAAGTGCCTTGCAGTGAAGGGCAAGGAGGCTGCAGAGGCAGCTGCAGTTCTCTTTTGCCAGAGGAACATCTTCTTTTGCACATTCTAACACTGGAGAAGTAATTTCTGGCTCATTTTCTGGTGATGGGAGGCCAGGCGGGCTTTTGCATGTTCCAAGGAGCTAGCTGTCCCTGCTCTGACAGCGAAGCTGTGCACAAGGGTGTACTAGGAGCGTGAAAGCATGTACAGTGTGCCTATCTGAAAGCTGCCAGCCTCCATCCACCTTGCACACCTCACAAGAGCAAGAACCCACTATGGATCTGCTCTGCTCCACAGACCATCTGCCTGCAGGCAGGCTGGAGGCTCTTTGTGGTTACAGAGCATATGACATGCCCATGCCACCCTCTCTAACCTGGGGATGATGGTGCTGAAGAAAAGTGCTACGCACAGGGGACAGCCAGGCTGGGTACATCCCTGCCTGCAGTAGGAAAAGCTCCTGCCACAGCCCTGCAGGCAGAGCAAGGAAAATGCTCTGTCCCCATGAAAGAACGGTCCCTGGGGCTCAGCAATACCTTCTTAATTATTTTTTCAAGATGAGTTGTATGCATGTTTTACCCCTGCTGTGGTAGATTATGAGCTTGAACTCTGGTTTTAGATTTTGGATTTTTAGGGGGTTGCTTTCAGTATAGCTTCTTCGGATTACTGATTTCTGACAAACAGCACAGCTATGGCATTTTTTGCCAGACATTATGCATACTACAATCGTAGTGTTTGCTCTCTGCCATGCTTATTTTCTCCCAAAAGCAATGGAGAACCCCCACCCATTCCTAATTACTAATGGTCTGTTACCAGTATTATGTTTTTCCACATGCTTATCAAAATCTCACTCTTTCATATGACAGTAAAGGAACGTATTTTTACCTAAATGTGATTCTATGGAGACTTGTTTTAATTTGAAGTATCAGAGGTGGTTTTCTTGCATTCAAATTAGATGCCTTATTCAAAGCTAGAAACTAGCTGTGATTTTGGAAAAATAACAGAAACATGTAAGCACAGAATAACTGAGGAAAAACACGATTTCTAAACTTCGTGCACATCTTCCACAGTCAAACAACTAGAAAGTGTCATTAAAGGCTACTAACTGAAAAATATAAGACCAACATAATTAAGTATATAATTTCCTAATTTCTAAATTACTGAAGGAATTAAAATTACTATTCTTGTTTGCAAACTGCTAAGCTCATGAGTTAGATGTTTGCTTTGAAGTCATCCACAAACTCATACTTAAGCATTGTGAATAGAGAGGCAAATTAGTGATTTTGGCATGCAGCTGTTCACGCTGATTCTCACTATCTTGATAAAACTGAAGCAAACTTATGATTTCATTCTTATTTTGTTATAGGAGAAAAGTTGACTAGTTAAAAGTGCCAAAGCCTTAAAACTGCTGAAAGAGATGACTAGATCTACACTGGTCACTGCAGTCAACAAGATCTGCCACAAAGCACTCCTTGATATTGTATTAATATTTCTGTTATGCAGGACCCACTTCAGTGTGGACCATTTTAGGTTTAGGGAATGAAGTTATGAAGTTATGAACTTACTCTAAGGAATAATTATATTTCCTCAATGTTAAAAAATTACTTTAGGATAAATGAAAGTAATAAATATTCATAGTCATTATGAACTCTACAAATTTTTAGTGTTTTCCATTATGCCTTTCATAATCCAAATTTCTGCTGATGCGTCTCCAGTATTATATTAGTAATTTCAGCATTTTTATTATTTCCATGTGAATAATGAACCTGTACCGTAACAATAGTTAAGATTATTAAGCTTCAGTGGTACAGAATATGAGTTGAGAAAACTTTAACCCAGTACTAGTTCTGAATTTTAGATTTTTATTTCTGCTTTTCAGGGGCTTTTTTGATTTTGATTTTAGAAAGAAGCATTTCACCTTACGAAGAGAAAATGTGACATCCTCACATTAAATGTAGCGTACTATAAATAATAAAACAACATACCACAGTATCCTGGAGTTCCACAAACTGTCTTCATGGTCACCTGATCTTCCACAATCTTGGAGAGCCCAAAGTCAGCTGTTAAGATTGTTTAGGAATAATAATGTTCTTACCTCCTTGTACAATCACTTGTTTTTTACATTGCATATGTAATTAAATAAACATTTAAGCATTAAATGAACTGTCATTTTTGTTTTATTACAGTGAGAATAAAAGACAATGTTTTGACTTAAGGTCAGGTTAGGAGTAGTTTGCGTTTTATTCTAGAAATACATGATTAGGGTCCACTTCTTCCTAAATGGTTACAATTATGTATTATTATTTATCTAAACAGAAATATACTTTACTTTTATGAACAATGTCAGTCATTGTAAATCAGATCTCATTTTGAACAGAAAGTGAAGAATCACAGCATTAAGGAAAATACTTCAGAAGCCCCTACTCCACTCTGGACACCAGACTGAGGCCAATGAGTGCTGCCTTAAACTATCACATTGCAGCTGTTTAAATCCTTTCCAGGAATTATAAGAACTAGGATAAAGTATTCTGATATCATCGCCCTGAGATGCAAGACTTTCCTAGAGATTTATATGAAATTGCTTCAGTTTAGTTTGTGGAAATGCAGCTCCTGAAACCCATGATGAACATGGCAACAATCACCCCTTGCATGCTCCCATGCTTCCAAGCTCCCCAGTAAGGGAGCATGAGGTGGTATTTCCAAACAGAGCGCTCAAGAGTGCTGCACAGAACTCCTTTTTGCTCAGGGAAAAGCTGGTCACGTCCTTTGAACAGGCTGCCATCTCCAACAGGAACGTGCAGGAGACCATGGTCTCACCTTGTTCCTCCTCATTCCCCTTGTGGTGCTGACTGTGCTTCAGATAACTTTCCTATGTTCTTTGTGAAAGTCACTTCTTATCTCTCAAATCTGCCTTCAAAACAGAAGTCAGCTTTGCTCGGTGTGCTTTCTACCACTTATCTGAACACTTGTATCTTCATGCCAATGATTCATTTCGCTTAAAATACCAGTTTAACAAAGAAAGGGGCACAAAATTAGTACACAGAGCTATATCCTGATCTCATGATCCTTCTTGTTCCTCCTGAGTACTTTATTCTCAGTGACATTCTGCACAATTTTGGCTGTGAGTTCTCTAAACAAGCACCTAGTTTTGTACTGATTTTTAAAAACACTACGCACAGCTGTGCTACTGAACAAGTAACAGGCTGCTCATTTGAATACAAGCATTAGCTTCAGACTAAGTGGTGGTGAGATGTATGTACTGTAAACCTCAGTTAACTGGTAGAAAGGAGTTAGGGAAGCATACATTTAGTGCTGCTTACCGATTTTAAGTGGTGCGTCCGGTGCTGGCGTTGCATAGAGTAGATTTTCTGGCTTCAAGTCACGATGCACAATCCCATTTGCATGCAGGTACTAGAAAAAGAGAAAGTCAAAACACTTAAGTCAGTAGAAGAAATCTTGGTCAAGCATGAGTTAACATCTTCCTAATAATCTACAGCAGCAGATTAATAACTGCTACATGTGCAACAGAGTCACTTAACTAATTCTTAGCAGTTTTTTTCTGCAAAACTGCTCGGCCCGGGTTCCTTGGATGCATTTTGTAATCTGAACAGGTAACTAAAATTTGGAAGGCAAAGATAGGATCACATCCATTGGAGAAGAAAAACATCCCAGAAAGTATTACTGACTTTCTAAATACAGTGGTAACTTCAAGGAAGTAATGAAATAGATGTTGAGATACCAAAGTCTGGCTCAGAGGAAGGTGGTTTCTGCACATTATAACATTTTGAGAGATAAGAAAATGGCCATACTATTAAGCTATTAAATAGATACCTTTGAGCAAAAAGGATGCAGTATGTGTCCTGGGCCAACTATAAAATCCTTGAAGTCACTGGAGCAAAACTGTCAAGGGTTTTAAAACCACCCAACTGCAGAGTCTCAAAAATCCTTCTGTCTTCCTGAAGCACATGCAGTACATGTGAATTCTCTCACACTGAATTTAAAGATGCTATTCCAGCCTTGCACTAATGGGAAGAGGAACATTTTAGTAGCATCTCTCTCAGCTGTGTTTCCACTGTTAAAAACCCCCTCTGTGTGTGCACTATTATGCAGCAGGTGAAAAATCATTGAATATTCATCTAGAAAGTTGAGTCAGCATCCGAGATGAACTTTTGACACTGGATTTTTAGTTGGTATAAGTTGCCAGTGATTAAATAACATTAACTGAGAATACATTGCTCCTTCTTTGGGTATTGTTTTGTGACACTGGGTGCTTTTTTAAGTGTGTATTTCCTCTTACAGTGCAATAAATGTTTTTTTGTTGACCTTCTTTAAAATTCTAAGATTGCAGTATTTGTCATGACACGGCTTGTGGAGATCAGCCAAAGATGCTCATCTACTTTCTTCATAGTGACATCTAAGTGCTTGTCCCAGCTGTATTTTTGACAATGAAGTAGATAATCAGTTATCCGAGGTAAAAACAGGCAACAATGTACGGAAAACTGATGGACTGCATGCTGCTACATCATTTAATGCAGTCACAGCTGCACGGCTGCACGCAATCATGTCCATCCTGGATAAAAACATATCTTTATCTGCCAATGAAGACATAAGCGCAGCAAAGGTCCTCTCACAGCATAGGATTAATGCAACTGACATGCAGAGGTGAAAGTGTTACACAGAGGGTGCACCAAAAGCAATCAAGTTGGAATAGACAGAAAAAAGATGTCTGAACTGATCCATCTTCATGTGCTGCAAATCAATTTATCTGGCTCTGTAGGAGGGAGAAGGATCAGACATTTCACGATTGCTCAGTGAAAAGCAGGCATTTCCAATTCATTCATATGAAAAAATGTGTGCAGAGAAGTCTTCCAGCCAAGGCTGCAGTCTACGAGCAGGTCTTTTTTACACATGCCCACAAGCTTAAAAACATTTTATGGTGTGAGGCAGAAAACATCCCCATTTTCTTCTCTTACCAGAATCACATTTTTGTGGGAAAGAAATTTGAGAAAAACTTTTGGAGAAGCTGTTCAACTTTTCCTCCCTTTTAAGTCATAAAGTAAGACTGGCTCATAGGGCTTCTTCTCAAACACAGGAAGAACTATAAACAATGACATCTGATAACCATGCCTGTGTCTCATGACTGACTGTGTAACATATTTTTATTGAACTGGCAGTGTGAACACTTTTGTTTTTATTACAAACTCATAAGACCCCATGAAGTAAAATGTCCCTCTTCTATCCAGCCCACCATTTGCAGAAAACTTGCAGGATGGCCAACATGATGGTGCCCAACAAATGTGAATTGCTTCAATAACCTAGTCTGTATCTTTCAAAGAATGTCACTGCAATCATCTGAATGCATTCTGTCATGATCCCTCCTCACAACAGACGCAGCCACTCTTACCCTCTCCACTGTATCTCCCCTTATCTCCCCAGCATCCTAGCCCAGAATTCCTGCCTACTCATAGTACCTCCTCTGACTTCTACCTACAGACTACTTAGTCTACTCAGATCCCATCAGAGTTGCTACAATCCCTGATTTCAGTTCCTGCTACTCTGTTCTCTCTCACTGTTTCTTTTGCTTCACTTCATATTTGGGCACAAGATGATACTGGCGGTGCTTGGACAAGCCATGCATGTAGCTGGGGCTGCCTCAAGTAGCCAGGTCATGGATTTAACAGACCAACTGTAGTCATCTTGTATCTTTGGGACCCAGCCTGCTGTCAAATTTTGTTGAGGTTGGCCAGTAGGGTCAATAGTTTTGTTGTCAACTAACAAGCAAAAGGACGAAGTGGACAAAAAACCCCAGTGTTTTCACTGATGCAGAAATCCCATTCTTCAACCACAGGAAAGTACCAGCTAGCCTCGTGGATCCCCAGCCCTCCAAGGGGAGAGACTGCTGACTGGACTTCAGTAAAAGATAACTGCCTCCAAAGAGCCTTGTTACTATAGGTTTCCAGCACATACAGTGACCTCCTGTCCCCCAGGCTGAGCTACTTGTCATTCATTAAGTGTGTCTCCTGATTCACAACCCACTATAAACGGGATTTTCAAAGGCTACGTCCACTTTCAGCATTGCTCCCTTACTTGGTAAATAACCTAGGGCTTGTTTGCAGATTTTCACCAGTTCCAACAGCTCTGCTCCCTATGTAGCGTAATAGCTCCTGGTCTTAAAGTCTGCTTGGCAGTATATAGTTGTATATACATGAACAGTATTCAGAGTTAAACTACCTTGACTTAGAGATGGATTTAGTTAAACTAGTATAATCCACTTGGTATAACACTTGTATCTATTTATAGGTGCTCTATTTTGATTGCTGTTCACTTTATTTCTTGCAGAATGATTTTATTAAGTGTCATGTTCCTTTGCAGGCAGTGCCTCTGCAGTGTGAGTTCAAAGATTTTCCTAGTCTGGAGTATCACTTTGGGCACTGCACAGTCTCATTGTAAAATAAAATAGATAGCCTGTGGTCTCCTATTGATGTACTATGCCTCTTAATGACTAAATGATGTGATTAAATAAGAAGATCAGGGCCACGGTATGAAGCCAGAGCAGAGTACAGGCCCACTTCACAATCTAGGCATTGCTGAATTACATCACTCTTCCCACCTATAAGATATGGATGAGACTCAAAAAACATTTGAATTCCGTGGGTGGATGAGGAGCTTTTAGATGCACAGTGATATTTGACACAACATGCACATAAAATGTGATTGTGACATGGTACTCTTGTAGTAGCTAAAATGTCCTGTTCTCACTTCTCATTTTCAGAAGACAATGTCAACAGCTATAAGAAAACAAAAGCATGGCAGTTTTCTGATTGTAGCCTTGCTAATTTGTGGTAGCAAAATAAAGTGGATACAGAAATTTTGTATTCACATAAAAATTCTGTATTTTTATGGCAACACTACAGGGATATATTTAGCTCTAGTTGTGTCCTGTAACATCTATGTACTCAAATGTAAGACTTACTCATAGAGTGACAGTATTTTGTTTGGCCTGATGATGTGTAGATGGAAGACAGGCTTTCACAGGACCTCACAGTGAGGCCCATGAAAGAAGATTTTGTGGAAAAAAGTGTTCTCCATGCATGGCAGTTTCATCTAAGCAGCTAGCCAATGGCACAGGGAAGAGAAATTGTGCTTTTTCACTTTTTCATCCACCTTCTTCTCTGATTTTTTCTTTTTTTTTTGAACACCACATCAAGATCAAGGCAGGTGCTATTAATAGGACAGTACTGATTTTAAGAAACCTATGGCTATTCCATCCAGCAAAAGAGAACTAACAAGAAAAAGTGACATGGATATACTATAGACCCTGGGCGATCTGAATTAAATTCGTGAATTTAAGTGCAAAGGAAATAAAATAAACAGTGAAAAAGAAATATTATTTGTGCCTGCTAAGATTACACTTTTTTTTGATTGCTTTGGCCAGTGAGATGTAAGTAGGCCAGGCAGGTGAATCAGCGGTACTTCAGGCACACAGTAAGGTACAGCACTATTAGTGCAGGACACCTCAGGTAATCACGGAGAAATGTATTCTAGCAAAACAGAGTATGACAGTCTTATTACTCTTCCATAAGCGCTGAGGACAGACTCATAATGATAGTAGGTAGGATAAATACAGGCTCTTTTCCAAAAGACTCAGTGGTTAAAATAAAGGCAGCTTTAATCTTGGCCTTCACGTCTGTGGTACACAACAGCAACTCAGGACTGAAGAAGTGCTGTGACAATAATTATGGCTGCATTTTCATTTTTTTTTTCAGCTTCTTTCTAATTGCTGCATAACAGTTCCTTTCGCGCTTTGTTTTATCTTTTAATAACTCAGGTTCCTGTCTAACTTGAATGATTTTATGACAAGAGGGCAAATGAAGACTGGTTAAAACTGTGGCCTTTTTCCTTTACTTTATGTATGGTGCCTATTGCAAAGACTTGTAAAGTAGGGCTCAAATAAACCTGAATCATCTACTTCTCTTTATGCTCCTTGGCAGCATCAATTACATCTATAACAGTTGTTTGCCCAATTTATGCTTAAAAACCTCTGATACTAGAGAGTCCACAATTTCCCCAGGTATTTGTTACAGGGCTATGCTATATTGACCATTAGAAAGTACTTCACTGTGACTTACCTGGATCTTGACACAGACCAATGAAGACCATTACTTTGTTTTTTACATACCATAGAGGCAGAAAGCAGATTATTCACTCTTTTGCAACAGCCCTATGAGTACTTGTCATCATGTATGCAATCATTCTTCTCTCTAGGACTAAAGGACGTTAGTTTGCTCAATTTTTTCTTACTGACCAACTTTTCTAGACCTGCGATCATTCTTGTTGCTCTCCTCCAGGATGTATTGACTTGCATCAATATGCTGAAAATGCAAAAATGTATTCCAGTTGCAGCCTAACAAATTTTACAGGACATATTCATAAATTTATTTGCCTTTTTTTTGACATATCCCATTCCTGTTTGCCTTTGGATCCAAGTAACCTTCAGGTCCTTTCTGTTTTGTTTCCCCTCTCATGTTTATATTGTGAACTATCTGGGTTCATGTACAACTTCATCCTTGACAGTACAGAGAGGACATTGAATTTTACCAAAGTTATTTTATTTCTAGTCCTACTCCACAAAATACTTGCAGTTTTTCCAAAATTTATGTTGCCCAAAATTTTCATAAGTGTACCTGCTATTCCATCATGTGAGATTGTCAACAAAACCACTAAAAGAGCAGACCAAAGAAGATTCTTCTAACCTCCACTCTCAATTTTTAGATACACTGACAGAGATTCTTTTGGTAAAGACAGTCTCCCTCCAGCCTAAAATCAGATCATTGTGACCACAGTTCCCTAATTTATTGTCAGACTCTCAGGTGAGACAAGTACCAGAAGTTTTACTCAAGTCAAGTACGTATGATACCATCTGTTCTTCCCCTGTTAAGAGAGCCTGTTACTCTGCTTACAAAAAAATCAGAACGATTTGGCATGACTTGACAAAAGCTTGCCTCATTGGTGACCTTCCTGCTTGATTATCTCCCAGATGCCTCAAATTCTTTTGTTTCATTATTTACTGCAGATTTTTTTTCTCGGGAGTGGAGTTAAGCCAGTTAGGTCTGTAATTCCTGCCTTCTTCCTCTTGAGGTGAATACTAGATACGTCTGATTCTCTGCCAAGCCTCCATCAGAAGTGAGTGTTACCTGTTAAATCTGTTTCAGACTTAGAAAGCTTCTTCTTTAAATATTGTACTATGAAGGTCATTGGGTGCAACCAATTTAAAACGATCTGAATGATTTGAATACTTTCTGACACAGTCTTTTCTTATTGTAGGCTCACATTTTACTGCTCAGTCGCTGCTGTTAATTGTGCTAGGCATCTAGTTATAGCTGAACTTTTACTGAAAACTAGTAAAAAAAAAAGACCAAACCACTGCTGCCTTCTTCTAGACATCTTTCAATAAATCTCCTTCACCTGGCCTTATTCATATGAGGATGATTTATTTTGCTGCAATTCTTATCTCATGCTTATTTCATCTTATTTCCTGCCCTGGCCTTTCTAACTTTAATGCCTGAACCCCTGTTATTCTTTCAAATCAGGCATAAACAACCTGACCTGTTTTCTGCCTTATACTTCGTGCCTGTGTTTAACTCTAGGATGTGCTGTCCCCGAGCACAAGTGGACTGATGAAAAAACAGCTGACCTCTGACTACATAACTATGGTCCCAAAGTCCTGCACCTTCTCTGGCAGGCACAGGGACACTGCTGACAGTGTTCCAAGTTCTCTTTTGCCAGCAAGTAAGGGAAAAGTCCTAAAATACTTTTGTTTCTACCTATGGGAGTGATTGTGAGCTGCACAGCCTTCAGTTTTCAGGATGTCTTCTCATTAACTAACAGATTTTGAAACTAACTGGATCCCAGCTCTGGACATGATCTCTAGTGCTGCAATGTGGAGAGACCTTACAGTAACGGCAGCTCCAGCAGCAACAAGTGTCCTCATGATTACTGTTGTTCACATGCCTTAGCTGTTTTGTGATCCTGTGCTGTTCACTAGCCCTTGCTCTGCCTTACAGACCCTCCAGCCATGTGTGAACCCATCTTCCTCATAACATGCCATTAAACAATCAAAGAGATGGTTAAGGGAGCTCCACCTGCCCTTCTGGTTCACACCCAGCTCACACTTGTCCTCCTGGCAGTGCCACTTTGTAGGATAGTGCACACAACTTGTCCAGTGGTGCTGAATGGCCGTTGCAGTGGACATGCATTGGATCAAGGACCTAGCGCAACTTTTTCTCCTCAATCATGATGATGGTTTTCTGTGTGCACTGGCTTAGTAGTGGGGAGAAACCTATGCTCTCATGTGTCTGCGACAGTGGTATCATCAGTGGCATTTCTGTCCAGGATGCTGATAATATGACTGCCACATATATTAATACCAGACTCACACATGTTTTCAAAAGGAAAATGTCTACCACTTTTAGTACTACTAAGAATATATTTAGGCCTTGCATGTTGAATTTATTACAAAATCAAGTCTGCAAGTACCTGAAGGGAGAATCGAAGCCTTAGATACCAGTTCAGTACTGCACATCTTCAGCTAAAAATGCAGTTCCCATATCCTTAAGAAGCTGAAAAGAGCACGTCTTTCAGAAACATCTAGACTTGTAATTCAGCTCTTTCTGTAGCCCTCACAAAAGGGTGTCATTGCATAAAGAAAGCTACTGGACAGTAATAGAGTTTGATTAGAGCTACATCACATTTGGTAGAGATGCAGTTAACTGGTAAGGTTTCTGAAACAGTTAAGAGAAAGTTTAACTAAATTAATAATATTAGTTAATATTAATTAATATTAATAATAACTAAACTAATAATATTAGATAATAATCTAATAGGGTAAAGGAAAAAACATACATTCCTGTTTTCTGTTCCTAGGAAGGTGAGTGAGATCTCTCTTAACTGCTTTATATACACAGAATGGCAAAGCCAGTCCCCATGTAATTTGTGTCTAAAATAATGATCTAACACAGTACAGGGAGACAAGTATGCATCATTAAAAATGTACACCTAGTCTCACACTGTGCATTGGTGCAGATTTTGGAAAACAAGACACATTGTGTGAATGAAGAGAAATCTAAAATTTCATAGTCAGCACCTATGCCTTGTTATTACCTTCTGTGCGTATCAGCTGATTTATAATTCATATGTCAAATAATTCACAATTCAAATAATTGCAGAAAAATTATAGATTTATACAGGATATGATATATGACCTGGAGCTACTGTGCTCTTATCCTAGAGTAAATTATGTTTGGTTTTTTTTATGAAATACAAAACAGTAATTGAAATTATTCTGAAAAAGCTGGGATTGCTTTGAGAAGTGTTGTTTCTCAGAAGTGTATATGAGAATTCTTGCCTAAAGAGTATTAAAGAAAAGACACAGTCAGTGATACTGTCAGAACCCAGCTCCATCAGAATCAACAATGCTGTAGTAATGAAGTACGAAATTAAGATCTATATATACAGCACAATCTTCCCTCTGCCACTATTTCCTTACTGCAGTCATGTTGCTTTTGGAACTGAATGAACACAAGACCATTTGACCATTGTAGAAAACAAAAACAACACTAATTTTCTTTCTGGATATATTTTGGCAAGTCTGGGATGTTTATATCGGATAACAATATAATGAAGTCTTAAAAAGCCTAAAAATAAAAATATTATTTTAGTCAAACAAAGAATATTGGTCTTTGCATTTTGTTTAAGTATGCATTAACACAACTGATTTATGATTTCAAATAATATTTCTATGTATTATTAAAAATGTGAATAAATGCATCAGCATAGATGCATTTGTTTACTTTCTTTGTCAGTCTACTAAATTCAAAGTCAAGAGATAGCTCAGAAAGGAAATTCTAAATTAAGCAATTAGATTATATAAAGTTTTAACTGTCATCTAAACAATTATTTCCTTTTACATTTGGAAACATTTTTATTTTTTTTAATGTTCCTGCTTTTAGACGAGTGAAGCAGCCTTAAGGATGATGACACCGCACCAGGTGTGATCACAGCAAATCATGTACAGTCATTTCTGTACAGTCTGACATACGTAGGAGAGGATAACTCATACACCTTCCCACACAAATCCCAAACGAGCAGGCTTCGTGCAGAGAGCTGTCTGCAATGGCATGAAATTCTTCTCTCAAACTGGAATTAGGACACAGCATCAGAGTAGGTATAAAAGCTTTGCTATAGTAGCTTCTTAAATCCATCCAGACGAGCCACACAGTAGCTGATTATATGAATGCAGTGAAGAATTAACATACATTAACACTGTTCCTCATATAGACACTCTGCTTAAACTTTCTTCATCTGCATGTCTGTGTTGGGGAAGACAAAGGTTGTTTCTCTTCCTGCAATTCCCCAGATAACATGTGCAGAGGAACTTTAACCCTGAAGCTTCTATACCAACCAGTCATGCACCTATGTGCCTGCTCTCTAACTGGCTGTATAACAAAAGAGTGAAGTATGTACGTTCTTCTCCGTTTCAAAAGTATTAGAGATGCAATTATTTTATGACCATGCTAAAAGAAAACTCAAAAGTTTATAAATCCACTATATGTGCCTTTGCAAACTAATGCCACCACAGGAAATTCAAAAGTAAGTGGGGAGGAATTGTGCAAAATCAGGTGTCTTCCTTTAAGCCAAGAGTATAAATCTGCAAAAGGTATTTTATCAATCTGACATTCAGGTATCGAAGACAAACTTCAGCAACACCACAGTAATTCTAGCAAATCTAAATAAGAAGTAGATTCTGTATTTTGAGCAGGTTACCAAAGAGCAAGAAATGTTTTTGCAAGCCAGTACTGTCCTTGGTTTTGCCATGAGGAAATGAAAAAGAAAAAAAAAAGAAAAACACAGACTAAAATAGATCTAAAGCCACTGCAAATGACACCAGTTCCTAGCTCGAGCCCCAATAACCTCCAGCATCACAGAGCATGAAGCTGATGGAAAACTATTTCTGGCATCGTTACATCTTACCACAGAGATTTGCCAACTGTAGCTCTAATGTACTTGTAATGGTGCCATAATATAACACCCTAATTAGCCACGAGTGTAAATCTGTTCATTCTGCACCAACTTATTTTAGTTTTCTTGATGCAAAAATATGTCTTAATTTAATTTTTTTTTGTGTTCTAATGGGAAGATTATATTTTAATGCTTTTCATTAATTTATCTCACTTCTTAAGAGAGATTTTTTATGAATAATGTAACTCTTAAAGGGTAGGTTAGAATCTATACTACTCGCTTTTGAAGAACAAGGAGATTTTGTTCTGCCTGTACAGTACAGTTACGCTAGTGAATTAACCCATGCCAAGGAGTGCTCCCAAGTGCTAAAACCCATTTGCCTACACTGTTCAAACTTCTGTAACAGTCCTGGGAAAATGAGCCCCCACTGAAACAACTCCCTGATACTCAGGCTCAAGATTACCCCCACAGGCATTTTGAAACCGGCCACTTCGTTTTGGAGGGTAGCACAACTTAATGATAAGGATATCAGCTGTGGCAAGCCAGTTGGCGTCACTGAGAGAGTCCCCAGCTGATTACCTAGCATCCACAGAGATGTCACACTTAAGAGTGGTGACTGGTTAGTAAGACCAGACTGTTGAACTTCGCATCAGGGACATGCGTGACCACAGCAAGGCAAAGAAAGCCTCACACACCTGTTTTGACAGGATCCGGCTTACAATTGTTTCAAAGGTGAGTGAGAATGACATTTCTTTTGCCCATCTGTGAAACTCTTCGCCTGAACTATGGGTGTAAAACATCTAGCATTTCTAAGACATCACTGTACTTATTGAATTTTCTGTATTTGAATTACTATTCATGCAGAAATAACACTGCTTTCCTTGAATATGAAGCTTGGCCTACGTGTAACAGCATCTCTTGCTAAGCCTAATTTTGATCTTACACTTAAGAAAGTAATGCCTAAATCATATATTAGAAAAGTCAGCATTTCTTTCTTTTGCTTTTGTTACACAATTTTTTACAAAATATAGATCTAAACAGCACCACTCTTGAGGTCTAATTGCACAGAAGTGTTTCCACTTATTCATGTGCTAGAGGTGAGCCCTCACCTCATGTGATACAAAGGCCCATCTGTCTTCCAGGTACTATTTACAGTAAACCATATCAGCAGAGTAGCAAACTCAGACAGATCCTAGCGCCACAGCACCATGATACATGCACTTGCCTACTCTGAATCAAGGAAGGAAAACTTACAATTTTGGCAGTTCTACCATACCTCAGGAATGTCCTCACTCAAGGTACACCTTGCAGGCTACAGCTGCCATCTATCCCAACCCTTCATGGGTTTTGCAGAACAAAATTTATACTCAAAACCAGAAAGGTCTACTATATTGCTGCCATGGTCACTCAGTGCCCTCTTCATATGAAATAAAAGAATAAGATTCCTGGACAGTTATTTAGATTCCTCAAAGCCACTAGAATTCCTAAAATTCATTTCTATTCTAGGTTTACAAGACAGAAACTATCTCTTGATGGTAGTGTTAAGAACAAACATCGTTGTGAAATATTATCGAAGAAATCTTGAATTTTAAAAAATCAAAATCACAACAATGAGCTACACCTGCAAGAACACAACTGGAAGGAATAAAGAAATTCTCAACTACTAGGAAGAGGAGGTTGTCAGGATGATTAGGCTTTGGATCTCTCTATTATGTAGGTGCCTGCTCCCTTTGAAAAGCTATCTCAGACTGCATACTAATATAATTACGTGTTTTCTGGAAAGGAATATTACATGGTTTGTGCAGGCTCCTGAAAGCAAAAGGACAATTCACATTCTGCTGGGAAATGTGACAATGTTATCAAGGCAAATGGCTTTTATTTTCTGAGCAGCTGAAATTCTGAAATACCATGTGCCACCTGGTGAAATGCAGACTTGTAAACCTAGATTTACCATCAGTCCCTCTGTTTTCAGAAAGGTCAGCAACAGATCAAAACGAGACGATCAATTTCTATCTAATGAAGAAATCTCCCTCTGGTTTTGGTGCTCCAGCCCAGAACTTTAAGCAACACTGCCTATTTTTAAAACTGACCACATTACTACTGTCTAATATACAAAAGGCTACCAATATCATCCTTGATGAGATCCACTAGTTCTTGAAGACACTGTAGGAGACATGTCTTTCTGTAAGATGTAGAACTTCATTTTTGTGAAAATTTTTCAGAATCCTGTTTCCACACATATTTTTCCTAGTTTCTATATAGATCTATCTGCATTTAATTCCAAATTTTGCTGCTATAATGGAAATCTCCAAGAGAAGCTCCATAAATTAAATTTCTGTTTCTCAGTTATTGTGCCAGACTCTTTCCAGCATTCAGAAATAAACATGTAAAAATATTTGACCAGAACAAAACTGTTGTGCTAGGTAACATTCTTCCAATACTCACAGCTACAGAACTGAGAAGATGACCTTGGTATTTTACACTTTGCTTTGTGGATAGATTGTATTCTCAATGCAAATAATCCAGCCTTTTCCAATCTGCAATGCTCAGGGCTATTTCTGTAGAACAGGGACAAGAATTTTTTACAAACTCATGTAACACAAGCGCTTTCCACAGTGGGTAGTGATAAAACACAGCTCTGAGCACGGTGCCATCTCCAAAGCCTGCCTCAGGCTCCACAGTCAGAAAAGCTGCTCATGGCAGAGAAGCCTGGGGTGCCAAACCAGCTCATGTATGTCTTACAGGCCACTGGTAAATAGCAATTTTCAATTAGGACTTACAGCTAGAAAAACCACCAACCACACGTGGCAAACTGCAAGGAATCCTATGGAATCCTATGGAATTACTTCTAGTATCTTCAAAGAAATCAAAACGTGTATGCTGGTTTTGGTTTTTCTAGCGCACTGCCATAGTAATTCAAATATCTCTGTGGCAACATCAGCCTACAGCCAATGTGGTAACTCTCAAAGAGAGTTCAGACCTTCTCTTATAATTTGGTGGAATTAGATGCAATGACAATCACTTCGTCACATGTTATCACTCCACTCTGAGAGCTGGAAATAGGGTTGTAATATATGTTCATTTTTGCATTTTAATTTAGGACTGTGCTTTTCATATCATGTCCAAGAGACTTAAAGATTAGGGGTAGGTTTAAATTTATTCCCATATCAAAAAATAGCTATAGGATAATTAGGAATCTGTCTGATACACAGTCTGATCTTTATTGATTTGTTTGGCGAGCATTATGAGATATAAAATGTTTTTATTATTACAGAGTAACAAATTGAGAGGATTGTGGTATCAAAATCTTGTTTATAAAATCTGTTTTACTCAAAATCTCAGTAAATGAAATTAAAGCATGGAACGAGAAACAAGAATGTCAGTCAAGATTAAAATCTCTTCATCTTGCATCTCTGAATGTAAAAGTAAATCAGAGTTAACAGCAACAAGCTATCTTGGCCTCATTCAAGTAAACAGCTAAATTCCCATTGATCAGAGTCAGAAAACAATCTGACTAAAGAACTATGGAGAGTGTGGTTGAAAATTACGTCTCCTCTTAACAATCTAGTTTTTACCACCCTCACTCTTTACAATGCCATAGTTAATGGGGTTTTCTAATCATAGAGTCTTCTGGCTTGCAATGACCCGAATTACAAGTATGAAATATGATGAAATAATGTACAATTAAAATTTCAATGCCGCCCACTGTTTTGTATGGTTTACAATAATGTAAGAAGAATTAACATTAATTTTAACATATTTCAGAACATGGTGTGCTACTCCTGCCTTGGATGAATCTTTTATCATCAAATTACAACTGCACTGGGCACAATAGTAGATGTGAATGTAAACACTGATGATGAAGAAAAAAGAAACTCGGGACTATATATAGGAAAAAAAAGTCCTTGTCTTCAGGTTTTGATCACCTAAACTTCATGCAACAATCATGGACACGAATACATCCGGGTTTCAGTGAAGCATCTGTTCAACTGGTTCAGCTGATGGTTGCACTGAAAAGGATGGGAATCAGCACCAGAAATGCAAAATAGGCAGGAAATTTAATACAAGGGCAAAGCAGGTAAAGCACATGCAGAAGTCTTTGCTGTGGTGAAAACCCTTCTAGAGAACCAGTAATCAACAGGGGAGTGGAAAGGCTGCTGTGTGATGAGACGATGCCAAACTTGCCTTGCTCAGCAATGCAAAGTAAGGGTCTGAAGGAGGATTTAACCGCTGTCTACAACTACATCACGATAAATGTCAAGCAGGGTAGAAGAAAAAGGTTTCAAACTAAGGAACTCTTGGCACATCCAAAAACTATCTATCTATTAATATCTTAGGCTAGAAATGAGAAAAATACTCTTGACTGTGAAAGCTGCAACTATTCAGGGCGACCTTACGAGAAGTGTAGGGAGGTCAAACTGCTTCTAAGGGGATGCTCAGTGCTTAACTACATAGCTTCTATATGGGCAGCAACCGCAGCAGGGGGCTAAGGGGATACATGTCCCTTGCAGAGAGAAACTCCCTCTTCCTTTAGAAGAGTTTGTGTGGATTGTCAAGCCTAGCCAGATCATCTCTCTCAAAACACTACCCAGGCAAAACCCCCAACTTCCCATTCAGTCTCAGGGGTTTGGTGCTGGGCAGGTACCTCTAATCCCTGCCAGTGATGCAGACAGCCAGGTGCCCAGACCCCTTCTTGGGCAACTCAGGAGGTAGCGACCTGCTTTAGCACATCTGCCCACTCTCCTTTTTTGTCCTCCTCTCTGTGGTGCCTATGTTCCTCTGCCCACCACAGCCTGTCCAGAGCCTGCCAGCTCTGTACCCATTGCTCCCACTGCCCTGAGCATTACCTGGGCACCTAGTGGTGCCTGCAAAGGCATAACAAGATGGGGAAAGGAAGTGGGCGCCAAGGAGTGGGAAACAATACAGAAGAACAGAAGGCAGTCTCACTCCCTGGATGCTGAGACATCATTCTGTTATCTAACAGATATATCTGTAATCTAGAAAGGGAAATTTGCCTTTAAGATGGAGGTTAGGTTGCACTAGGATTTTTTTCTCTGAAAATCAGTCTTTTCCATTTTTCTACTGCAAAAGCTTTTTTTATAGTGTGTTGGGTGGTTTTGTTTCTCTTTCATACTATGGCTTTTTGAATGGCTTGTAGTTGAAGTTTCTGGCAGCTTCTGTGGGTTGTACTTCTCAGGAAACACTTTTGCTTCAAGAACTTGTGCAGTGGGACTGCACGAAGACATTTGGGCAGGAAGTAGGAAGGCCATAAAAGAAGTGATGAGCTAGGAGGACTTTCTTCCATGAATGAACTGGAAATGATACCTGCATCCCTATTTAAGTATTGATGTCAATTTGGATGTTGTCAGGGTGGGCATCCTACTGAGAGATGGCAGCAGTACACAAAATGTTTCAAGTAAGTAATGGGAAATGACTTTCCTCTCTGCACAGTGCTTCACTGGAAGAATTCCAGCTGAGGAATGTCTTTTGTCAGACAAGCACAACTCAGGCTGCAAGACTGTTAATACGTCAAAGGGGAATGATTTAAGGGGCTGCTAGCTCCAGTTCAAGGGGGAATGTAGAGCAGACGGAACTCGGGAGATCCAAGTAAGTGGTAAAGAGGAAAATTACCGCAGAAAATTACTTCTTTCAAGCTGTGAGGCTCAGAGAAAACTGGCAAACATGTTTCACTCAGTCTTTTGGCATACAACAAAGAGAGTACTGCAGATCGAGCTTCTGCATGGTCTTTTCTATCTCAAGGTCACCAGTCTCTGTACATAATTTTGCTTATGTTTTTAAATTCACATAATCAAGATTCTTCAACTTAGGCCTCATAATTCTACTGAAAGAACGCAAATAATCACAGAAGTATAGAATGGTTTGGGTTGGAAAGGACCTGAAAGATCATCCAGTTTCCCCTGCCCTGACATGGGCAGGGACACCTTGCACTGGATCAGGCTTTGAACACCTCCAGGGATGAGGCAGCCACGATTTCTCTGGGTAACTTGTGCCTGTGCATCACTAGCTTTCCCAGAGCCCCCCTTTTAGCTCTGGAAGGCTGCTATAAGGTCTCTCTGGAGCCTTCTCTTCTCTAGGCTAAACAATCCCAATTCTCTCAGCCTGTCCTCATATAGTAGGTGCTCCAGCCCTCTGATCATCTTTGTGATCCTCCTCTGGACTCGGTCTAACAGATCAATATCCTTCCTGTGCTAAGAACTCCAGAACTGAATGCAGGGCTCTGGATGAGGTCTCACGAGAGCACAGTAGAGGAGCAGAATCACCTTCCTTACACTGCTGGTCACACTTCTTCTGATGCAGCCCAGGATATGGTTGACTTTCTGGGCTGCAAGGGCACATTGCTGGCTCATGTCGAGCTTCTCATCCATCAGCACACCCAAGTCCTTCTCTTCAGGGCTGCTCTCAATCCATTCTCTAGCCAGCCTGTAATTGTGTTTGGGATTACCCTGACTCAGGTGCAGGACCTGCACTTGGCCTTCTTGAATTTCATGAGGTTTGCACAGACCCAGCTCTGTTAAGGTTCCTCTGGATGTTATCCCTTCCCCCTAGCGTGTCAACCATGCCACACAGTTTCTATTGCTGTTTATTTTTGTAAAAGGTCTTTTCCAGGTATTTTTTTTTTTTTTTAATTTTCTCTCTCTGGAGCTAGATAGTCAAGCCATTTGTATTCTCTTGGTTATTTAGGGGCCTGCCCCTATTCTCTATGATCACATTGCCTCTTCAGTTTAGCCTGTTCACCTCCTCCTGCTCAGGTCTCTCATCCATCTCCATCCTCACCCCCCTGGGCTGCTTCTCTTACCCAGATACTCTCATGAAGATCTGTTTTAAGCACCCACTCACATCCACCTTTGTGGATCTTCTAGCATATTGACAGCACATCCTGTAATACACGCAGTTCTGCCATCTTCCTCACACAGCAGAGATAAATTGTTTCATGTGATTTGCTAAAGATGAACAGCATTCAGCATTGTCAGGTCCGCTGAGGTCTGCAAAATATCAACTTCTTTCAAGGGGAGTAATCACTTCTGTTACTGGACATCTGTATAATGTTGCTGAGGACACATATTAAGAGTCATCAGCTAGAAAAGCAAGAGGAGAGAGACTTAGGTGTACCTATACATCACAAGATGTAATACTAGAGCATCTTAGCTGTACAAGATTAACATGTAGTGTAATGCCATTTTTGCAACTGACAGATATGGTCCTTGGATGTAGCAGGGGAGGTGTTCCAACTAAGAGAAATGCTGCTGCACAAGGCTGTTGTTATACCAGATGCTAAAGCAGGCCGATTGCTGTGCTACCATATGCTGTTAACACCGAACTTTTATATCAAGACTTTTCTGCATGGAAGAACAAGCTGGGATTATGCAGAACATGAAAATTCTCATTTAGTCAAAGAAAAAAATTAAGTGGGATGCAATGTTTTAAATTTATAACAGAATGTGTGTAAAGATAAGGTCTAGCTGAGTGATCAGGAGAATTTATTCCATTTTTAATTACTTTGCCTCAAACATGGGTACCTGCAATGGTATCTGGTAATGGAGTTCTCACAGAATAGTTGAGATCAGGTTCAGATCTCCCAGTAAGAAATCTATTAACCCTGAAGCCTGTGTCCTTATGAACAGAGATGATTAAGTCTTACTTACTTACTTTAACAAAAATTGCAGGCTTGGAGGAGAAACAACTGCTGTTTCTCAAGACAGCAGGTAAACACCTAGAATGAGTGATACTGAACAAAGAATAAAAGCCCATAGCTGTTCCCAAGTCACTAGGACAAGAACAGTTTTCCAAAAGGGATTCAGGAGCAAAAAGCTGACTAGTCTTACAATCATAGCTCATCAGTCTATGATAAAATATACCTACAATGGTAACACCACAGAAAAACTGTCTGAACTGGAACCATGTAGAAGGTGGAAACAAAAGGTTGCATTTCAGACTGGAACATCCTTGCCAGGTTCCAAAAGGGAGCACCCCTGTGAAGTACAGGATACTCTTTTTTTTTCCCAAGCTGTGCAGTCAACAAGGCCAAATTTCTGCCTGTGTTTGCTCCACTGACTTCAGTTCACCATTGATGATCCATCTGGATGGAGGTTCCAATCATGGTAAATTTATGTGCCACGTTTCAGTATGGGCATGCATTTTTCACCCTGCGAACAGAAACTTCGGGACTTCAGCTAGTAGTTACGTGCAGTCAGCATTCAGCTTCTGTGACCTTGCAGAGATGAGAGTAACTCTGTTTAGAAAAATATGATTAAACGAAGGCAGAATAGTTTCAGGTAAACTAATGCTGTTTTCAAACAAGGAACTAGACACTATCAGGCACACTATCAAATGCAAGATTTAGCAGAAATAATTTGTGATACAAATGAAAATGCCAACATTTTCCACCATTAAAATTACATTTACTCGGGGGAACATAATTATCTTAAGTGCCACTGTGTTTACTCTATGTTATCCCAGGTTTTGGAAGCTTCTATCACAGAATTGTAACAGTAGGCATATAGACTGTGAGAAATGACTGTGAGACTGATTATTTTCCATGCAGAAAAATACTACATAGCCCACTGAAAGCAACCAATGTTAAGTTAAAGACTATTATGTTATATGAATGACTGTATGCATGTAAATACATACTAGCACACAGTGCACAGACTGAGTCAAACCAGACACATTTTTCTTAGAAGAAAGCACATGCATTTAACCTGTTAAACACTAGTGCAACCTTAAAAATGTGCAGCACCTGTTCCAGGTGGAGCTGTGCATTTGTAACTTCTGCAGCTGAGGGACAACATCCTCCACTGATGTTTTAAGACCCCCTATTTGACAACTTGACAATCCTGGAGGCGGATGCTAGCTTGCTGCCTACCACATCTATGAATGAGCCGTGAAAGTAAAGGGAGAGGTCATGCAACGATGGATACTACAGCCACCAGAAACGTATTAAATTTTAGCTGCTCTCTGCTGGCAGGTCTCTTCCGAAAAATTCTGAAAAAGTGATGTGCAAAGACTTCAGCTGAGGCTATATTTTCTTTCAGTGAGTGGTGATAGCACACACAGATTTGTATTTCTCTATTCAGAGAATTTTCCTTTCCCTTTGCACAACAATTTGAGAAATCAAGAGGGACTGAATGTGTAGGTACAATTACCCATCATGAACTAGGTATGCCACAGTGAGTTAATAAAATCCCTACAAAAACATGTGATTTTAGGAAAATGCTTGCCAAAACCAAAAGGATGGGATATAATCCAGAGGGACCTATATAGGCTGGAGAAGTGGGCCTGTGTGTCCCTCATGAGGTTCAACGAGGCCAAGAGCAAGATCCTACAATTGGGTCGGGGCAATCCCCAATTTCATTACAGGATGGGGGATGATATTATTGAGAGCTGCCCTGCAGAGGAGGACTCAGGGGTGCTGGTCGATGAGAATCTTGACTGGAGCAATGTGCGCTCGCAGCCCAGAAGGCCAACCGTGTCCTGGGCTGCATCAAAAGAAGCGTGGCCAGCAGGGCGAGGGAGGTGATTCTGCCCCTCTACTCCTCTCTTGTGAGACCTCATCTGGAGTATTGTGTCCAGTTCTGGAATCCTCAACATAAGAAGGATAAGGAGCTGTTGGAACACGTCCAGAGGAGGCTACAAAGATGATCCAAGGGCTGGAGCACCTCCCATACAAGGAGAAGCTGAGAGAATTTGGCTTGTTCAGTCTGGAGAAGAGAAGGCTCCAAGGAGATCTTGTAGCAACCTTCCAGTACCTGAAAGGGGCTACAAGACAGCTGGGGAGGGACTGTTCACACAGGCTTGTGGTGATGGGACCAGAGACAATGGGTATAAACTGGAGAGGAGCAGATTTAGACTAGATATAAGGAGGAATTTCTTCACCATGAGAGTGGTGAGGCACTGGAATGGGTTGCCCAGGGAAGTTGTGGATGCCCATCCCTGGAGGTGTTCAAGGCCAGGTTGGATGGGGCATTGGGCAGCCTGATCTAGTGGATGTGTCCCTGCCCATGGCGGGGTGGTTGGAACTAGATGATCTTTAAGGCTTCTTCCAACCCAAACTATTCTACGATTCTATGATTTTATTTTAAAATTCAGGACAGGACTTGAAATCTGTATTCTAAAGGTCTTCAGACTTTGAAACATCTCTGCTTGTTTCAGACAAAGTCTATGAACCTGTGTATGAAATTTGAGGCTATAGATATGACGTCTTAAAGTCCTTACTGCACACTAAAACATGCAAATCTGTGACATCTTAGTGCTTTCCTCAAGACGAGGTACTTCTTTTCAGGAGAATTGCCAAAAGAAAAATACTAATAAAAGGCTTTCATTTCAGCAGCTGAGAAGAACTACTTTTTTTGTAAATGGCTGCAGGCCATTTGTATTTTTTTTCCCAGCTATAGCTGAAGGCACTATTTCTTTGCTTTAAGAACATTGTCTTCTCAAAGCAAATCCTGATAAAAAATTGCTTATGCAGTCATGACTGAAGACAGAAATCCGTAAGAAGAATTCAAACTGACATTCACTCTTATTGTGCTGCTTTCTATTGCACAACCTTTTAAAATATTCTCTCTTCTGACCCTCACTACGTAAAAAAGAAACAGAAGCTCACACAGCCTGTGGGTGACAAATGTCCTCAATTCCACCAGCCAAGGCCAAAACAAGAGTTATATTCAATAAAAACATGGAATGCATTATCAGCCTTGCGGGGTTTTTTTTTCCTTTTATGTCAAACCTGGGAAGATGAAAGTTTGAAGGTTTCTTTTCTTCTTTTCCATCAACCAACAGGTCACAACCAAGGCTCTGATCAACCACCACTAACCTAAGCAAGGCATTATGCACGGCTGCTGCTCCTAGCACTTGGACCTCCTTTCTAAAGAGGGCAAATACACCCCAGACAGACACAAAAGTGGGCAGCAGGACATCGCAGAGCAGCTGCTTGGTGAAACCGAACCTGGTTTGTGCATTCTTCTTGTGGAGGGCCTCAGAAAGGGCTGTGGTAACTCAGCATGGCCTCATTTTTTCACTCAGATTTGATGCTGGGTATATTCTAGTTTGTCCAGGTCACATCTCACAGCACATCCATTTTCCAATACAGACTCTTCTTTTCCATGTTGAAATAGGGTAAGGAAGCTTAATCAAATAGAATACGAATTATGTTTTAAATAAATTTATTTTTCATATTGCATTTCACTAGGCTGCATTTATGTAATGTGGAGGATGCTTTGGCCTGAGCAAATATATTTAAAACACAAAATACAGCTACGTCAATAAATGACATTAAACAATTTTCTAGGTTAATTAAAATGTAAGTTCTGCACACTCAAAGTCAGTGCTAATGCCTAATCAACAGAACAGCCCCCTAGCATTATCAATGAAATCTACAGCTAAATTCATCTAGCTATTAAACTAAACACACTACCTATTAGAAGGAACAGTGGGGTATTGTTTATTAGTGATAATCTCCTGCCTGGAAAAAAAAATTAACACAAAATGCAACAAAAGAAGCCATATGCCAGATCACACAGAAAAGTGGCCAAGGCAAGTTCAAAGTGCCTTTCCACATAGTTAAAGTACCTTCATTCACAAATATATTCCAAGAGTTATCTATAAATACCATGACCACAATATATGTAAGATAAACTCTGCCCATACAGTGATTATCAGAGCTTTCTGCCCCAGCGAAAGGTCGCAGTGACAGAAAAACCTTTTGGGATGCCCTGAAAACATCTCCACCTTTTTTAGGACATGGTTGTAAGGTCAATGACACTCCTGTGCAGAAATGCTGTGGTGCTCAGAATCTTCTTCCAAGCTAAATACAATTGTATTTACAATACAATGTCTACCATATTTACCACTTTCTTTAAAGAAAAAGGCTCCTTAAAGCTTCTTTGATTTTAACTTGGCACCTAAATGATCTTTGATAGTAAGGATGGGAACACTAGACCCTTTCTTCTGGCAGAATGACAGCCAAGGGTAGATATGGAACTTCAGTGTGTGTATCACTTGACTTACTCGAGCTTCATTCCTGTTCACTGCAGGGATACCAGCTTCTTGATTCAGAGCAAACATTACTAGGGCTAGAAGGCAACTAGGGATTGAACTTCCTGACAATGGTCAAGAGCAGTGCAAATCAGTAAAGAAAGTCATAACGCCTTTCACTTTGAAAAACATTACCTTCAAGCTAAGTCACAAACTATGTGGATGGTGTCTTTTTGGAGCAGATACAAAGAAAAGCATAGAATATTATAGACATATCTCATCATACAACTATATTCTGGCCGCTCTGCATTAGTAAATCATTACTTAGTGAAACCACACAATAAAAATCAGCCAGTTGTTCTGACTCTAAGGTCCCATATGTCTGTGTCATTACAGAACCAGCAGTCCTTCAATCTCATTGTCATGAAATGATAAGTACAATCGTTTGCATTGTTGAACAACACAGAAAGAAGACTAACTTAACTTCTAAAAGCACAACTCTTGCTTGAATATTTCACTCTGATATACTTCTTTGTTACTGTCATGTGTTTACAGCTTATCCTGAAATCTCATCCAGTTACTCCCACTACAAATCTAAACAGCTTCAAGGGCCTATAACTGCAGTGGAAGGGAAAGACAACACGCATAAAGCTAGACTGACTTTTGTTTCAGCAGAAAACAATTAATCTGGAGAGTGACTCAAAGCTGGGTCTTTGATATCCCAAAATTTTCGAGGTATGCTTCTTTGCAGTCCTCTGCTGGCAAGCTTGTCTGTGTGAGGAAGGCTCCAGACTTTTAGGAATTAAAGAGCATTTGTGAACTATCATCTTGCATTTGTTTGCATTCATTGATCAACAAAAAAATACTCCTCATACCTTGATTATAGAAGGAATAACAGAGAAGGTCTAAGTGGTCCCTAGTACCCTCAGGGACACTGGTGAAGGACTACAATTCCCTGCCCCAGCAGATAACCTCCCTCTGTATGTGGATTTCAAAACTCAGAATATTGCTAAAATACAAATTATTTCTTCTAATCAGAAAAAAATATGCATAATCTCTCCCCCTTAACAGAATAATATTAAGCTAAAGCAGGAGAATGAGAAACATAGTCAAGAGGGCCAATGACAAACATGTCTGCAGTCCCTTCTGGCAACGACACACTTCTGTGCATGCAGTGCTTTTCATACCATTTTTCATGACCAGGCTTTTGTGGGCACTCTGGGGTCTTAAAGGTCTCACATTTGACGGGGTACCAGGCTCTCTTCATCACCTCTGGCTGCAGATGAGACTTCCAGAAGGTGCTAAGTCAGCTATGATTTTAGCTGATCTTTGGCGAAGGGCTATGAAGAAGGCTCTGGTTCCTGTGATGGCTGCTGGGAAAGCCAGCAGGAAAGCATAAAGGGTTACCTTATCTGGTTGGTGTAATTTCTTTTCACATTTCCAAAGCTGCATGAAAGGATTCCAACCAAAGATATTTGCCAAGCATTTTGGACAGAGCTCTGAAACAAACCCCAACTCTCTAAGGAAGATTGTCTGTGTGTGAAAACAACAACTCCATGAGTTATTTCCTTTCTTTCACTTAGCTGTAGCCCTACCACATTAAAGAAGAGAATTTTCCTTGCCTAGATCAAACACATCAACTCTATGTTTTTAAAACCATCAATCAAATTGAAAACTGACAGAATGCTATCAACCAATCCACAATTTTTCGCTATTTAGACACATTAGTCTGTATTTCCTGATGAAAAAACAATTTAAGAAACAATTAAAAGAACAGGTAACAACAGAATAAAAAGCCTAGGAAGAGCAGTAAGTAAAAGCTAACATTGTTAGGGATTAATAATTTATTTCTAGAGGGCCACATGCCCATTCGGTGTAACAGTTTAACTACATTTGTAGAGTACATCTAATTGGAAGGATGGTAGCATTTCATGAATCTTTGCTTTCACAGATTTAAGGCTTTCTGGGGAAGACAGCACTATCTGAGTTATTATCTGAGTTGTTGGGGAAGCCAGGAGCAGGCTAGAGTTGGGGGAGATGCACAGCCCAGGGGTTTGCCTTGCCTGTCTGTGTGGAGGTTTGGACCGTAGCAGAGGCCAGCCTGCCAAAGTAACACCGCTGCCCGGAACCTCCAACACCCAATGTGTGATGCAAGCCACAGAACTATGCCTAGAGCACTGTTCTGCTTGACAGGGGCACCAAAACACAGCACCAACAGCTGGTTCTTACCTTGTATTACTGGGTTACCTCCAGTAGATTTTAAAAAGCCCCCTAAAAGAGACATACTTTACTGGCTATTTCAATAGTTATTTCTCAGCAAATGCACTTGCAGCAATATTAGGCCAACTATAACACTCTCCTGCTTACCGTACCTGATAGTTTGGAAAGTATCTTTATAATGTGGTTTAAATATTTCTTCATATTACTACAATACAATTGCAAATATCTCCCATGTGTTCCTGAAATAGACACTCAAGGATCACATCAGCTACATGTCTGCTTGAGTCTGCTGCTTCCTGCAGAGCATGAGCAGAGAGAGAAAAGGCAGGCATAGCCCC
The DNA here is from genome assembly GCF_017976375.1 of Cuculus canorus. Lineage (NCBI taxonomy): Eukaryota > Metazoa > Chordata > Aves > Cuculiformes > Cuculidae > Cuculus > Cuculus canorus. The sequence continues at coordinate 65,014,539 of NC_071441.1, forward strand.
AAGTTTCAAAAGGAAGCAAGCCTGTATTCTGATTAAACAGGAGACCCTTTGCAGAATACTACTTTCAAATTTAGCTGAGCAAAGTGGCAGCTTGAACATCTCCACCAACAACACTCGTGACAACTCAGCATAGGAGAGCAGCAGTATCACATGCAAACCAGTCCAAAATCACGTAGGGTTGGAAATATTCAGAAGTAATATAATGGAGCCCATCCTTGCTGCAAGTTTCAGTGACCACACAGATATTTAAAGGCAGAATATATAAGAATATGTCTTTGTATTGGCTTCTCCACATGTTACTCGATTTTATTTTGCACTATCTGCTTGGAGAACTCAGACTTTACTAGAGGCTAGAACTTTTAATTTTATTTACTAATTTACTAATTTCTTTTGACTGGTTTGTCCTTTTGGACAATCACACAATTATTGCAGGGAGTTGTGCTTGCACAGAAAATCAGATAGATCCTTCAAAATAGTGAGATAATTGCTTAATTTGTTTTTTTGTCTATAACTATTATTAAACTGAGCTTATCTACAACTGTTTGATAAACCAAATGATAAGTGACTCCACACTTTCTGAAATAAGTACTGCCAAGACTTCAGTTTCTGAATGGAAACTGAATGATCATCCACTCTTCCAAACACGCTTAACCCTTTGGAGAAGACAGGCCTCTCTTCTACATTTCTTCCCTTTGCCACTGACGCTTCATGACCAATGTGTCCTGTCCCAGACACATTACAAGGAGCATGAAGACTAACACTGTACTGTTAGAGAGAACCACAGCCCCTTTTCTTCCGCTTCTGTCAATGCAGCTGCATTGGTTTACTGCATTTGAACAACATACATGTGGCATTCATTATAGATGCACTGAAAGCAGCCTGCTGTGCTGCAATACCCAACATGGTTCATCATGACAGAGATAATTTTAACTGCTGGAGTATGAGCTAACACTCACGTGAGCTATGGCAGCCCACCCTGGAGGAGCCCAGCCTGCTCCTCCACTCTCTGCAAAACCCCAAAGCTGAACATAGAGTACATTTCATCACTGTACTGCATTGTTTGGAGAGCAGGATTTGGGGAAGCTTCCAATGTGCAGGGAAATCACCTCTCCAGCAACCCCTGCAGAGCGAAGGCAAAGATGCTGGCAGATCGCAACTGTGCACATCTACACTGGCATCCACACCAGCAGAGAAAGGATAGAGACCTCCCTCCGCTTCCGCATGGTGGCAGTGGAACTCCTGCAAACCAAAGGCAAGAACAGTGACCAAGTGGTGGAAACACCTCTCTGAGGGGATGTTGGTAGCTCATCACCAAGTGGCTGTCAGTTTGCATCTGGCAGGGAGCTGCAGTGCTTTGGATGCAGCACTTTGCTTGTTGATTCTCCTGACTTAGGATTTCCAATGTGAAATGAAGTCAACGGGTGATTCTCAGAAGTGAAAACAAGGCTTGAGATGAAGACAGTAGGAAAGAGAAAACCTATTTCTACAAGTCTGCTCTTCAGGATGTTAGCAGCATCATACTTATGCCCACTGTAGGAGAGGATAAGGTGTGAGACCAGCTAAAGAACATGAAGGTGCACAAGTCCTTTAGACCTGATGAGAGGCATCCACAGGTCCTGAAGGAACTGGCAGATTCATATTTGAGAAGTTATGGCAGTCCAGAGAAGCTCCCACTGACCAGAAAAGGGGAAACATAATTCCCATTTTTAGGAAAAGATAAAAAGGAAGACCCAGAGAACTATAGATCAGTCAGCCTCACCTCTGTACCTGGCAAGATCATGCAGCAGATCCCCCTGGATCTGCTGAGGCACTTGGAAAATAAGGAGGTGGTTGGCAACAACCAATATGGCTTCACTACGGGCAAATTTTACCTGATAAATTTGGTGGTCTTCTACAATGGGTCTACAGCATTGGTGGATAAGGGAAGAGTAACTAACACCATCTACCTGGACTTGTGCAAAGCATTCAACACTGTCTTGCACACTATTCTTGTCTCTAAAGTGGAGAGACATGAATTTGACAGATGAACCACTTGATGGATAAGGAATTGGCTGGCTGGTCACACTGAAAGAGTTCTGCTCAACAGCTCAATGTCCAAGTGGAGACTGGTGACAAGTGGTGTTCTGTAGGGGTCGGTATTGGGACTGGTGTTGTTTAGCATCTTCGTTGGAGACATGGACAGTGGGATTGAGTGCACTTCTAGGAAGTTTGCTGATGACACCAAGCTGAGTGGTGTAGCTGACACATAGGAGGTAAGAAATGCCATCCAGAGGGACCTCAATAGACTTGAGATGTGGGCCTGTGTGAACTTCAGAATGTTCAACAAGGCCAAGAGCAACGTCCTACAGCTGAGTCGGGGCAATCCTAAACACAATTACAGGCTGGGCAGAGAATGGATCGAGAGCAGCCCTGAAGAGAAGGACTTCGAGGTGCTGGTGAATAATAATCTCGACATGAACCAGCAATGTGCCCTTGCAGCCCAGAAAGCCAACCATAACCTGAGCTGCATCAAAAGGAGTTCTGGATTCCTCAGCACAGGAAGGACATCAATCTGTTAGAGCAAATACAGAAGAGAGTTACAAAGAGGGTTGCTCAAAGCCTCGTCCAAACTGGCCTTGAACTCCACCAGGGATGGGGCATCCATGACTTCTCTGGGTGACCTGTGCCAGCAGCTCACCACCCTCACAGGAAAAAAAAATCTTCCTAATATCTAATCTAAATATTTCTTTTTCATCTTAGAAGTTTTACACCTCATCCTGTTACTGCACTTCCTGATAAAGAGCCCCTCCCCATCTTTCCTGTAGGCCCCCTTTTAGCACTGGAAGGTTTTTACAAGATCTCCTTGAAGCCTTCTCTTCTCCAGGCTGAACAACCCAAACTCTCTCAGCATGTCCTTGTATGGAAGGTGCTCAAGCCTTCTGATCATCCTTGTAGCCTCCTCTGATCCCGTTCCAACAGCTCCATATCCTTCTTATATTGAGAATTCCAGAACTGGACACAATACCCCAGATGAGGTCTCACAAGAGAGGAACAGAGGGGCAGAATCACCTGCCTCAGCCTGCTGGCCACGCTTCTTTTGATGCAGCTCAGGATACAGTTGGCCTTCTGGTTTGCGAGCGCATACTGGGGACTCATGTCAAGCTTCTCGACAACCAGTAAGTCCTTCTCTGCAGGGCAGCTCTCAATCATGTCATACCCCATCGTGTATTGAAATCAGAGATTGCCTCGACTCAGGTGCAGGACCTTGCACTTGGCCTTTTTGAACCTCATGACGTTGTCACACCTACACTCCTGAAAAATCCCCAGACCATCCATTAACTGAATCAAGGAGACACCCTGGTTCTTACATATATCCTTTCTCATTATTTCTAGCTCCTGATACAACATGTACCATCATGCACTCAAACCTACTGGAGTGTTAAGTGGGAAGTGGCATTGACTCCCAAAACCATCAACTTCATTATTCACTTGTTCTAGAATTTGGATTCTCAGACACGGGAGCCTAGGAAAGCCTCAGCTGAAAAGGAGGAGTTTGTGTAATTTAAAGACGCTCCCTGGTTTTGTTGATATTTATTGAGAAACATTAAAACTGGAGATAGAAGAGTTCGGAAAGCAAGTTGCGCATAGTCAGCAAACTAGTATGAGTGTATCAAGTAGTACTGGTCACAGAGAAACATAAAAAGAATGAGGAAAGAGTAAACGAAATAGGAGAAAATCAAACTGAAAATCAAACAAGTTCTAAAATACCCACAGTTGCTGGCACATCAGAAGTAAGGAATCTTGAGGGAATAAGTAAGGAATGTCATTTAACTCATGCTGTCAGAGTCACAGAAATGGAGCCACTTATCTGAAACAATGTCTGATAAATTATTACACAGCTTGTTTAAGACTGATCAATGTCAGTCCATCTTAGCTGAAACCAACCCCTTGGCAGGCCAGGAATCTCCCCTGAAGATGGCAGAAATTCTCTTAGCATTTCTTCAGACCATAAGCACAGAGATTTGGGCAAGTTTCCATATGATTTAATGAAAAAATGCAATTTTGTAAATAGCCATTTTGCTGAAAGCCTGCTATTTAGTCAGTTTGGCACTATGAAATTGGAGACTAAAAAGTGCACAAAGCTATAACAGTGGTATTGAGCAATCTTCTTGCAAATACTGTACATTTCACAGATTCACTTGCAGTTTACTTCAACATATTTTTCTCCCTACCATGATTACAGAGGCAGGAACAGCAAGGCACAGGGAGACAAGCCTGTCTTCACGAAGGTTTGCAGACATGGCAGACAGGAGAGAGAGTAACACAGCCCTGTGGATGGAGACAGCTGAAGAAAGGGACCTCCAGCAATGTTTTTTAAGATAAAGCAGTGATTTCTGCAAAGGTGCTCCTATGCTGCCCTAGTTCCTTGGGGAACGAATTTGCTGCCTGGGAGCATACTGCAGGGACTGCAGTGGCTGCTCCTGTCCTCTGGCTGGTGTCTGCGCTGGGGACAGAGGGAGACTTCTTATGCACAGGTGTGTTCAGGCTCTTCTCACTACACTAAAGTCATTAAACCTCTATATTTTTCTTCAAACCTTAGAAAAGTGGTGAGGGATTTAATGTAATGTTTAATTAGATGCCTTTCAGCCCTTAGATCAATAAACAGTGCAGTATTTGTCCACACAGTTATCCCTTCACCAAGATTGCACAGTTTGCATGAGGAGTAGCAGTCACTGGTGAGACACCTGTGCACCAGTTAGCACTTCTTCTCTATCTATTCATGCATAGCTGAGTGGTTTTCTACTTCAGTATTTCCCCTAGGGCAATTTCTGAAGCAAGACCTCTTAGTTTCCAGAGGGATCTGCCATGGACCCTTCCTGCCACTTTCTGTAGCATCCAATTGCTAATTTTCTACTGCCTCTACAAAAGTGTGAAAGGCTCTTGGGATGCTTTGGGAGCTTGTCCAGCCAGAAGCTCCCATGCCTGCCAGGCTTCTACAGGGACATATATATTTTGCAGATACAGACTGTACAATATTTATGTTCCATAAGGACAGATATTTGTCCCTGCTTAATGGTTAGCACAAGACGTGCAATAAAAATAATAATTAAAAATAGTTAAAAAAAGGAATATTAGCAGGATAAAGTCTGAGACAAAAGCAGTCTACTTCCTTTACTTTTGCTTTATTAATTGCTAACACTTTGCTCGATAACACATAGAAGAAATATGGGTAGCTTGGAAGCCAAGACTCAAACTCACACCCAGTGTCTGCACAGAGCCTGTTTTCTACACCAGGCCAACCCTCCTCTTGGAGAACCTCCATACCCAATGGGAACCCCCTAAAGGTGATGGCCAGGCTATCACCAAACGATGGTCCAAAGATCATTTAATCAGGCAGACAGACACAGCCTTTGGTCTGAGCCAACATGCTCCTGATGCAGTATTTCCAACACTCAATGTTATAAATGAAGCTACAGACTAATCGCCCATCTGCACGAAAGGAATGGGGGACAGGTCAAATCCTTGAGTCCTTAATCAGTTCTTAGACCACAACTTACTTGCAAATGCCTGTCTCTTGGAATAAGAATCAAGTGTAGGCACTGGCTCAAAACCAGTGGCATCTGACACTTTGTGGTGTGTTTTAAGTTAAAAAAAGAGCTAATTCATCACTTTAATTGCTATTTTCAAATATTTTTCAATACTAATACTGCAGCTACTTGATTCCAAAATGAGAGGAGGACATCTTACATAGATGAAAGCGTAACTTAAGATGATAACTTAGCAAATATGATGCCAACTTTTTTCTGCACTCGACATTAGCTGTAATATAGTAGATCTGCAACATGATCATTATTGCTTGTTCCATTTCCTCTATTAGAGATAATAGTCAATACAATACCCTCATTTCCTTATTGCTGATGGCAGCATTGCCAGACTTTTGACTGTAAATCTTCTTTTCTCTGTGTGCTGCAAAACCAGCTTTGCACTCAACTTAAAACAAGTCTCCAAAAATGTTTTTGACAAGATAATTCTGAATCAAGGTGGGGTAATAAAACCCACTCTATTTTTCTTCTAACAATTTGAATAAAACCCTAACAAGAAAAATTTCAAATCTGTTTTACAACAAACGAGAAAAAACGATGACTGTAAGCTAGCAAAATGATGAATCTACTCATTCAAAATGTCCTCACTCTCTAAAACAGATTATCGTATGTATGGAGCCATTTGTTACTTAATACTGCTTCAGAAACAGCACATTTAGGACACAAATGCACTTCTCTCACAGGCAGTGGCAGCGCTTTGGTAGGTTTCTTACATAACTTGACATTTTACCTACTTGCTTATTTGTTTTTGACAGCAATGTGCTAGAAAGCCCTCACTGGGACACTCACAAAACGCTTGTTAAAAAGTTGTCACCAAATGGAAGAAAAGGCCAAGATGATTTCCTGGCTTCCATGCAGTCATTTCTGTATGTGATGTGTTAAATCACTCCTCTGCAAAAGGATTCACCTTCAAGCCTCAAAGTCAAATTTTGAAGAAATAAACCCTTTGTGTCTGGAATACATCAAATGGCAGCTATTTATTAAAAAAAAAACAAACCCAAACCAAACCAACCATAATGCCTTAGGATGGAAACCATTACTTCTCCCTGGAAGTCACTAAGTTGTATGCCATATACATAGCCACAGTTGCCATTCAGACTCATATGATTGTCCCATAAAACACAGCTTGATATCAATCCACCCATTGGTCCTGCATGCCTTCACTGACTGTGGTCATAAGAAGGTACATGCAAGCAACAAAAAGTCCTCTTCCGTTATTTCATTTCTCATCTCTGTTTGACACCCTGCCTTGATATGTAGTGTTTATTATGCATGAGTCACATTTTTTATGGATGTTGTTTTTAGAAATATTGTTAGTCTTTATTTTGCAGTATACCACAATAACTAATAAAGTGGGTGTTTATACTGTTTCAGGAGGTTACAAAAATGATCACATCAGACAGTATATGCTGCTCATTATGGCAAACTAATCTGTATTTTTTCTTGTCCTGTGATTTGACTACACAAATATAATTATAAATGGTAAAAATATAATTATATAATTTCTTTTCCCTTACTGTGACTTCAAGTGCACTACAAAACTATTTGTAGTAAGGTATTCCTATTAGACGATTCCATTCAGTCACTGTCTCATACTTTCCCTCAGGATAAGACTTCACAGGGAATTGAGAATACCTGTCAATCATCCAGATTTTATTAAATCAGTTAGTACAACCAGTGTATCTGCTGTGATGTTTCTTGTATTGATTTGCATATCAAAGAGATGATGCTCTGAGAGTTTTTGACAGTTGCTTTACTTACAGATCCACCTTCAGGCCAGATATTACACTACAGCTCATGACTTACAACTGTTGTATACACAGTAATGACTACTGTCACGTTGAGTTTACATCTAAGTATACATAGTTTTGTCACATCCACAGAACTAGTTTAATAGAAGTAGATAAAACTGCCATTATGATGGCTTACGTAGTAGAACGTGTTCTTCAGAACATCTGTTTGATCAACCATATACAAGCTAGGTAAGCTCCTTCAAGGTCAAGAAAGATGCAATACAAAAGAAAGCAATTCTGTTGTGTTACTTTTCAACTGACAGAGTTGGAAACATATCATATATTTATATATGGGCATGAAGGAGAGGAGACAAAATTTAACATGTTGCACATGACACAGAAAAAAGGCAGGCAACCCATCGAGAAACCACTTTGGGGCACAGCCTTGATGGGAAGCAGAGACAGGTGCATCACCTACAAAACTGGCCAGCATGGCTGATGTTGAAACTGCCTGCTCTCTTCCCCACCCCAATTCCGAAAGCCTTTAGAATAATTAGGACTTCACAAAATAGCAGGCATGGCATCTATTTTCACATACTTTGTCTACAGAACATAAGCATGCAACTATGCAGTTACGTCCTTGAATACGGAGAAACCACTTGGATGAAGTGAAAGTTACTATAATCTCCTAGGTCAGAGATGTACAAGATTTTACACACTATATTAATTTTTATTTTCAGAAAACAAAATGTCTTTTAATTAAGAAAAAAATTTATCAAAGAACAGCACTGATTTTCAATGATTTAATAGATGACTGAGCCCAATTTGTAATTACAGCTTTATTTTACCATATTTATTTTAATGAAATGCAAATGTTCTCAGTGTAATTTTCAAATTGCTCTTAGATTTATGTATGACATGCTTGCATATCATGTACATATGCAAATCTGTTATCCAATTAAACATAATTCCAGCTAGGCATTTAACTAGAAATGAGTAAAAACAAGTAGATCCCTGCACAATTTCTGTGCAGTTTGTGCAAGGCCTACTGACACAAGCCATGCAGATGTCTTCAACGTGAATTTTTTGACATTAGTAATTTTTCTGAGGATGCTGATGTCTCCCCTGCTAAAATGGAAATCCTTTGCAAAATATTTCAATATCTACAATCACACATGACATTATATACAGAATTCCCAATTTTTTTTTACTATTTTACACAGGTCTTTACACTGTGTTGTAATACCTAGGCATCCCTGTAATTCTCTTTTGTGGAATTCAGCTTCATTTTCTACAGAACCAAGCCCCAGGTTTCTTTGCTACTTGTCTCAACATACTTACTGTTCTTAATGGTGTGCTTTTTTAGGCCTGGCTAAGTATATATTGATAATAAATTGCATTTGCTTTGTTCAGAATTTCAGAATTTCAGAATTCTGTGAAATTACACCTTAGCTAAGTTCACCTTGTAGCTGATGGCTAGAAGTAAATTCCAACAGCTGCCCATAGCTCTAGCAAGCGCTAACTGAATGTACAGAAAAAATGAAACTTTATCTTCATTTAATAATGCCTACTTTTCTTTGAATTCTAAACCCCATGAATATTTGAATTAATTCTCTTTGATCTCAGCCAGTCGTTAAAAAGTTGGTTACCTCATCTGGTCTAAGCTCTAATTATTAGACATACCATTGCCTAAGGGTCTGTAAAATATATTTGCAAGCCTCACATTTGCAATAGGTTCTTGCCTACTATCAAATAGCTCATTGTCAGACAGATCAAAGTTCACTGAAATGAATAGAAACCTTTAAGCTAGATTCTCCCTTTTAAACCTGCAAGTGGCTAAGTGCCCTCCATCTTTGCAATTGCAGCTGAGAATTCAGCGTGCTCCCTGGGAATTTAAGCTGACAAGGAATTGAATAGGAGTGCAGGCATACAATGAGGTCTGAAGTGGCAGAAAATTGGAATAAAAAATAGAAATGAAAATGGAGGTGGTCCCACATACAGCTTCAGGAAAATGTTCCTATCTAGACAAGATAATGGCCACTCAGAAGAAAACAACCTATTATAAAATGTGATGGGAAATTTAACTTGGAGACCGCTGGATGAGTTCAAAACTACATACAGAAGGTATGCAAGTAACTACCCTAGTTACAAAAAGTAAATTGTTAAAAATAATTTCAAATTTAAATATAATGAAAAAGGTAATTTAACCCTCAAGCAGAAACCTATTGCTTTGACACTACTGCAGAATAGGCAAGAAGGAACACCGTTTAATTTTAGTGACAAATACAAGACTTTGAAATTATACATTAAAAAATATGAGTGTCAGATTCATCTTCTACTGACTGACATCTCAGGTATGACTTGAACTCCGTAACATCAATAACTCATTCTGCAAGGTGGGCAGTGAAGATTTGGCTCAGGAAATGTCTGTGCAGAAATTCATTTATTGCATTAACAGAAAAACTGCATCTAGAATAGCCATGCATGAAAACCACAGTGTATACGACTGATCCTCTAAGAAGGAGAGAAAATACAACGATGTGCTACGAGCAGCTGCCTTCAAACACATCCCCTTTCAGGAATGAAATTCACTGTGCTCTGAGATATTGGGTAGCAACAAAACCTCCCTTCCTGTTCAAAATAGCACAGCAGAAGAGCTAAAAAGAGAAATGTTGGTTTGCCCTAGTTTTGCACAAGCCTTTTAAGTTATGAATGAAGTAACTTCCCAGCTTAGAGAACAGTGGAAGAATATACAAATAAGGCGAAGGTGAAGAAGAAAGAAAAAGGTAAGTTGTTCCCACTAAAAGCAAATACAATCACGCACTGGGAACACTGGGTCAGGTGTAACCAGCAGAAAGAAAAATCACGGAAACAGACAAAATGGATGCGGTGGTCTTCAAAACAATACTAGGCTTTGTTATTTTCTCTGTTCTTGGGAGGACAAATGTCTGATATATATGCTAGTTTGTGACTTGGAAGATAATCTTTCATTTTCTGTGTGCTGCTCTGACTGCTTGCCTAATACCTGGTAAGCCAGCTAGAGCTAGGCTTTCAGGTACTCAGCTATTACAAGAAACAGATACACCTAGAGTCTTCATGTGATTTTTTTTTTTTTTTTTTTGAAGAGCATTATTCTATTTGGTTTAACAATTTCAAAAAGAAATTGAACAAAAATGTTTAGGTGCTTTTAAAATACCACTTTACACTTTGATTTAATCCTTTCAAAGTGTCTCAAAAAACCTTTGCTAAATGAAGACATAACACCTCTTTATGTCAATGATCCCCTGTGAAGGCAGATCCATTACTATAATATCAAAACAGCCCTTAACGAGGGATTTATAAAACAAGTAGACAGAATAACTGAAGAGAGTTCAGTAAAGGGAAGGCTGAGTGCTTCTCTTGCTAATTTCTGAAAACTGCACAAGTCAAAATGCCTAGCTGGTGCCAGGAGGGAATTAGTTGGCATGATCTGCTTGGGGAGATTGTACAATTATTTGCTTTTAAGAATGATCTATGGATATATTTCCTTTCATTCTAGAAAGATTACTCTTCTGCAGCAGTATTTTCCAGTTTCTAATGTTAATCCTCATTCTGCTCACAAATGCCACTCTGTCAACACTACGGCCTTGATGTAACACAATATTTCAGTTGGCCTGTGAAGGTCCCAGTTTGGGAACTGCAGTTTCCACAGCCTTCCCAGCTCTGGCATGGATGTTCTAGTGTGAGCTGTAAGAGTGAAAGTCAATACAAACCATCCTATGCAAGGACCTAATATAATGATCTATAAAAATTCAGACTATTGCATGCTCATATATAAGTCAGATTTCTAGTTTCTGTATGTCTCTGTTCCATTTATTTCAGCCAAGCTATTCAAATTCACAGGAGCTGAAGACCTTCCTGTCTTTTAAAATACAGAGCTGAAACATCTTCTACAACATCTTTCAGCAAAACATCATCACAATTTTTGCAACAGGATGATAAATAACATAGGATCATCTTATCTGGGGCACTTACAGCAGAAGAAAAAATTGGTCATAAAATAATAATATGGCCCAATTTTAACAAGTTTATACAAATGTATTATGTTGTGCACTAAACTTAAATATATAGTTTAGATTACTTTGGATGAAAGTGACTTAACAAGCATCAGATCATTCAGAAAGTAGCATCAATTGACCATTATGGTCTTATCTAGTTACTGCAGTAAACACCAGTTCTCACATCCTTTCTACTGTAAACAGGCTAACAAATAATACAGAACCACGATTTATAGGAGTATTTCACAATGGGCTATTTTATTACCATCCCAGGTATACATGCAGGTCTGCCTGTTCCCTCTGAATTAATCACACTGCAGCTGTAACCACATTAATTTCTCCTCACTGCTAGGTACCTTCCGCAAAGGTCATTCACCACCGCAAGTCCTACCCTGAGGACAGCTCTTTTGAGACTGCATCTCCATGGATGAGATCCTGCCTTACCACTACCATCCTTCAAAATAGCCCTTTAGGCTGACCTTTCCTTTTCATAGGTCATTAACAGTTGCGTTTTCTTTGAGAAGTCTGACAGTCCAGAAATATACCCAAAATCAGTCATATCCCATCTGCACACCTCTGAGCACTTGTGTCTACGTCAAGATCTTTGCAGTGCTTCTGTTACCTGTCTGCTTCATTCTAAACACATGCTGCAGACAGCCACACAGTGTCACTGGATAAAATATAAAATACTCTCCTGCTGAATCTGAAATCAGACTGTCAGACATGGCAGAAGGCAAAATCTTTAGCATCCATCTCTCCTCAGGCCTTGCTAACATCTTATTTTCAAAAAGGAAAAGAGACTCTCTACTATTAGTCTGAAATCCTCAGTGTGTCCCAATTGGAATGTTTTTTGTTGTCCAACACATCCCCTTTCTTCTGTACTGGAAGTGATCAATGCTAGTGTATACACTAGACTTTTGACCATTTTCTTTCATCTGACTGCTGGTTTGGTGAACAAATGGTATGAAATCAGATGGGAGGGCTACAAATGGCTGAGAAATATGGATCCTGTACAGAAATACTGTATGTAGCTTCTAGAAGCCTTCTTGTCCTAAAAATCTTTATGCCTTTCTCTAAGTAGCAGAATGTGAAATAGTTGTACAAAATTGCAAACATTTGAACAAACACCAAATTTAGAGGAAGTAGGTATACTAGGAACTGCACAGCCTGCTGAGACCAAACTTTATTCTGGTCTCTCTCAGTATTACTCTCAGTCGGTGTTATGTACAATTTGAAGAGCAGCAAGAATTGATTTTTGGTTAGACATGTTGTAACCCACAAAGTACACTTCCCCATTGTATAAGTATTCTTGTGATGAGCCTTGTTTGTATAAATGCTTCTGCATAGTGTCAAAAAGTGTGATGGGTTACCTTTAGGCAAGAACTGCAAAAGAAGCATAACTATTTTCATGGTGATATTATGCAGAAATCTCTGACATAAATTCTTGTAAATCTTTAGACTAGCTAACATGCTTGTTGAATCCTTCTAAATTGAGAAGAAAAGTAATGGACTGGTTCACTTTTTCAAGGTTCCAAATAAATTACTGTGACATGCTGTGCCAAAAAAAGAATGAGAGACTACACAAGGGCTAGTGATTTCAAATTACTTTTAGAGCTAAGTTAATCAGTGCTGAACTTCACAGGTTTTTGAGATTGGACAGAGAATGCACTCCACCGTAACAGATGACTTAGAGCATTAAATGTATTGCTGACTGCCATCCAAAGTCACTCCCTGTCCCTCAAGTGCCACTACCTTAAAAAAAAAAAAAATCAATACAAAATTAATTATAGGAGGGAATTTGTGTGGGTTATTTCCAGTGAACTCCACTTCTTTCACACATAAGTGTTTGTTGAGCTATTATCGATGGTTGGACTCTATGATCTTAAAGGTCCTTTCCAAACAAAACCATTCTGTGACTATAGATGAGAGATTAGGCGGTAAGAATATAATGTTAGAGAATACTCACAGCAACTGCCTCCAGGATCTGTTTAACAGCATCAGCAGCATCTCGTTCACTGTAGTAGCCCTTTTCCACAATCCTACAGAGGAAACAACAAGAGAAATTGTGTTTAGGATTTTGCATTAAGGTAAATAAACCACTGAGGCAAAATCTGCTCTTCAAAAATGAGCTAGAAAACAATCAAATATAAATAAGCCTGGGATACTGGAGTGCCCCTTAAAGAATAGAAAACAATCCTTTTGCCACTGAAGTTACCTTTGATTCCCAGTTAAATGAGGAACTGGAGATAAAATATTAACTTGGTAAGAAGCTTGTAATGCATACACATTCCGTTGAAAGGTTCTGAAACTCTTGAAAACCCAGGGAATCTCATTTTACTCACATTAAACTAGGTATCTGTTAGGAACTGCTTTTTTACTTCTATATTGAACCTAAGAGTACATATACACTATTTATGTATTTGTTTGTTTGTTTATTGGTCATATCTTTTGATTTTTTACCATATTCAAAGCTCAAGAAGACACACACTGACTGTCTAGAAAGAGAACCTCTGGTCCCAGTTATACATCTTATAAAATTATCTCCTGAAAGCACACCACACGAAGCAGGAGAACAAGAAACCTATAACGTCTGAAGACAAAAGTTACTGGAAATATCATTTGCCTCAGGGTCCAGAAACAGATTCTGCTTGTGGCAGGAAGGGTGTCTTCCTTCCTCCTGTCTCCCCCCTTTTACAGTATCTTTTCATCACTTCTCTTCTTCAAAATATCAGACTGATATTGAGCTACCTCCAATGCAACTACTTACTGCTTTACAAAAGCTGACAGGAAAGGGTTGGCTAATGTACCTATGAAAGACACTACTACATATCATTGGAAGATTAAATGCAGTATGAACAATGCAAAGATAATAATCCACTAGAGACAGATCTAACAAGCATGGCACTGCAGAAAATGGTCTTATACAGAGATATTCCTAACCAACCGCAATTACTTCACCTTAACACTGTATTCACAGATAACTAAGACTATTCGTATGGCATCAGTAACAGCAAGCAATCTTTTTCAAACAGGAGTTCTTTTATTTCACCATGATTTCTTGGCTGCAGAATTATTTGGTCTTATTTCTAGAAGGTTTATTTTTCATAGAGTCCTTCAGCTACCATCCTATATGCACTGCTTCACTTCTAATTGGCCTGCATCTCCTTTGTATTTTAGTACTTCCAGCTCTTCCTCTGCTTTGTTCATCTTTTTAAACCATTACAAAGACGTTTGCTTGAACTTAACCACCACAAGAGTAAAACAAGCAAAGTTTACTCAATGAGACATTATTTTAGGCTTTTAGTCTCAGGTTCAGAAAGGAGGTTATGAAAAATAATAGATTACACAGTTAAATGCTACAATGTTCAGCCTGGAGGAGAGAAGGCTCTGAGGAGATACTATAGCGACCTTCCAGTACCTGAAAGGGCCTACAGGAAAGCTGGAGAGGGACTATTCGTAAAGGTTTGTGGGGATAGGGGAATATTTGTGGGGCAATGAGTATAAACTGGAGAGGGGCAGATTTAGACTAGACATAAGGAGGATTTTCTTCACTTTGAGAGTTTTGAGGCCCTGGCATAGTTGCCCAGGGAAGCTGTGGCTGCCCCATCCCTGGAGGTGTTCAAGGTCAGGTTGGATGAGGCCTTGGGCAGCCTGGTCTAGTGGGATGTCCCTGTCCATGGCAGGGGGGTTGGAACTGGATGATCTTTAAGGTTCCTTCCAACCCAAACTATTCCATGATTCTATGATGCTATGATTCTGTATACTTGAAAGGAAATTCCTCCTTAGCTATTTCAGGCTCTCTGAAATATCTTCCTCTGGTAGGTTACACGGTGAGACTTGAGTCCCAGTAATCCTCATTTGGGTCTTTGTTATCCCAGATAAACCAGTTTGGTTTCCTTCTCTTTTTTAGTTTGAATAAAGTATTTAGTGTCAGCCAGCATCCATAAGCATTTCTCAGAATACAGACTTCACCCCCATTCCACTTTTCTCCTTTTCCCTCCTGGCATTTTGGATGCTAACCCACTCCTCCCACCACGGCACAAGAAGCACGTTAAAACAGTACTCATTTTACAGGATATCATGTATTGCAGACATTCACAACCATATTCTTTTAGGAATGCAATTTTAAGTAGGGCACAGGAGACCATAACAAAATTTCAAATTTGGTAACAAGGCAGTAAAGTCCAGAATTCTGCTGTGCTACTTTAACCCTCTGCTTTCAAACTGTCATAGATTTTTGGAATATATTCCACAACGTACTGCAGAAAAAAAGCAGGCAGCGTGAGGCTGCTGCTAGGGATGTACTGCATGCAGGGTAAGCTGCCAGGAGTGTGCTGGGTTGAATTCCACCATTGTTTAGCCATATGTCCCCTGGGAAGGGGTCCCCCAGCTCACGCCTTGAGCCAGCACACTTCATCAGCGACAGGAATACTTCGTGCACCTGACCTCAGAAACACATGCAACAGGAAGTGGAATTTTTTAAGGTTTCCACAGGATTTGAAGTTCTCCGATTTTCCAAAATACATGACTAAGATCAGAGAAATATATGACACTACAGTTACAATTCAATTGACATTTCTCTCTTCATGCAACAAATGTTTAATTTTACTTTATGGTAGACCAGCATTCTTTCTATTCTTTCTTTTTCAAACACATAAACTTGGTGGGGAAAAAAAATCTCTTAAATGTAGCCAAATTCTTTGTATACTCCTCCATACAACAAAACCAAAGAAACGAGGAGCTTCTTGTTAATGACTCAGGCAATGGAGGAAAGGAAACTTTTGATTACCTGACATCTGGAAATAGAAGAGATCAAAGGAACAAACAAAACTGTCCTCCTGACCACAGAAGAACAGACCACTCTGACTTAGACAACCATATGTTGGTATGGATAAGATACTCATCATTTACATTTAAACGCACAACAGAAGAAGGACATAGACACTAAAGATGAAGCCATTGTGAATTCACGCTCTACAGTAAATAAATGCAATGAAGTGTAGGTCCATATTTCAGGAAAGCAATAAAAATCAACTGCAGAGTTACTGTGCAACGTACATGACTCATCCACTCTTGTTACATGCGAATAGCATGCACTGGCAAACCAATCACAGCTTGTGTCACATGCAGTTAACTTCCTAGTTTTTCAGAAATCTAGACTTCTTACTTATTGCAAATACAGACTTATCACAAAAACAAACCTAATTCTTAATAATAAGCTAGCACATAGAAAACCTAATCCTCTCTAATAATAATAAATGAAACAAAACATACTTCTGGTTAAAAATGAAGATTTGTTTCTAAGGGCATTCTGCTTTAAAAGTAAAATCTGGCTAATATGCAGTAAGGAAGCATACTAAAGGAAGATTATCTTGTACTTTAGGTCCTATAATAATGCTGGGAGATCATTTGCATATCTGTTTTTCACATCCTTCCTGAAGTAGTTTACAAGACAAATAGTAGGTGTGCCAGTTTGCTTTATTATAACAATACTCCTACCTGAGACCAATGAAGTTTCTTTACAAGGTTTTTTCAATTTCAGCCTGCAGATCAACAATGACTCATAGCCCATTTTTCCATAGTGGGAAGGAAACTTTCAGGGATGTCTTGTTTTGTTATTATGGAAGCAAACCCAATTGTTTATGTCTAGTTTACAGAATGATCTTTAAGAAAAGCACAGATGATGGAAGATTAAACCTTCCTCCACAGGAGAGAAAGACATAAACAGTAACAATAAGGAATTAATTAAACACCCTCTTTGATATGCAAATGAAAGAGCCAGGTAGGCCAAAACAGTGCTAGAGTGAAAAACCAGGACAAAGACAGCACAGAATCTGGAAGAAATGATACAGAAATGCTTAAAGGGGGGAAAAAAAACAACGCAACTTGGAGAAACTCTGAGTTTGGTGTCACAAACATCCCTGAAATTCAAGACAGTGCTTCAAATGGTGACATTCTAGGATAAGCAAAAAACATGATGTTGATTAAATAAACTATTCTTAACTGTGATCACATTTGTACAGAATTACTTTTTCATACCTATTTGTGCACAATACTTGAAATATGCCAGTTCAGTTGTTCACACTTGCACCTGGCCAATCATACATCAATCAACTGTACATACTGATGGACATGAAGCTACAGATCTCCTAAGACACCACCTGATTTAATCTTGCCTTTCCAAGCTCATGTGAACATATTTGAGACAAATTGGCTTCTTCATAGAAAGGGAAGCAGGGAAGTGTTTCCTAAAGGCCCTTCCTCATTCTTCTCTCTCATTAACACAAGGGATGAGGATGAAGAATCCCCTTCCTTCCTGGAAATTCTCCCTCTCTGAAAAAGAGGAAACTATTTTTATTTTTTTTTTAAGTATTCTGTCTCCCGCTCTGAAAAGTCTTGTGCCATCAGGTAACAGGGAGCTGCCAAATAATTAGCACTGGGGAAAAAACACCCTTAGCATCACACCACCCAGCAAGGCTGTGGAAATGGTACAATAAATTCCCTGTGATCTATACTCTCTTTTGCAAAGCAGGCAGTCAAAATTTGGCAGCTTCCATATGAACATCAACCATGTACATCCATTCAAGTGTTTAATAATTTGCAGTAATGCTTGCCAGCTTTCATCCAGGATTTCTAGCATTTCTGTTCCCTTGAAATACTGCAAGTTTTCTGGCAATATAAATCCTTTAGTTTTGCACACCATTTTCAGTGTAGCCTCTGGACATCCACTGTGCCACTCTACTGTGGAAGTGCAATGCTTCCTGTGTTGTTTATAATGTTTCCATTATGCAGACCTTCATGAGAGGCTACATGAGCAGAAGCACAAATGCTTTAACAACATTCACCATAATTCTGCAGCCTGCAGTATCATTTGGGAAGATGCACAGGAGTGTCAATCTACTGGAGGGTAGGGAGGCTCTGCAGAGGGATCCGAACAGGCTGGATTGATGGCATGAGGTTCAACAAGGCCAAATGCCTGCATTTGGGGTTCTGCATTTGGGGCACAACAACCCTAGGCGGTGCTACAGACTAGGGGAAGAGTGGCTAGAAAGCTGCCTGGAGGAGAAGGACCTGGGGGTGTTGGTTGACAGCGGCTGAACATGAGCCAGCAGTGTGCCCAGGTGGCCAAGAAGGCCAATGGCATCTTGGCTTATGTCAGAAATGGTGTGGCCAGCAGGACCAGGGAAGTGATTCTGCCTCTGTACTCGGCACTGGCGAGACCGCACCTTGAATACTGTGTTCAGTTCTGGGCCCCTCACTACAAGAAACACATTGAAGGACAAGAGCATGCCCAGAGAAGAGCAACTAAGCTGGGGAAGGGGCTGGGGAACAAGTCTTATGAGGGGTAGCTGAGAGAATTGGGGTTGTTTAGCCTGGAGAAGAGGAGGCTGAGGAGGGATCATGGAGGCTGAGGAGGGACCTATCACTGTCTACAACTACCTGGAAGGAGGTTGGAGCAAGGTGGGTACTGGTCTACTCTCCAAGTGATAGGACAAGAGGAAATGGCCTGAAGTTGTTCCAGCTGAGATTCAGATTAGACATTAGGAAAAATTTCCTCACCAAAAGGGTTATTGGGCACTGGCAGAGGCTGCCCAGGGAGGTGGTTGAGTCACTATCCCTGGAGGTATTTAAAAGATGGGTAGATGAAGTGATCAGGGCTGTGGTTTAGTAGTGGACAGGTACAGTTGGACCTAATGATCTCAAAGGTCTTTTCCAACCAAGCATTTCTATGATTCTATGATTATTCCTTTCAGGATATTCTTCTTAGGACTTCGTACCATACTTTTTTTCATCACATCTGTATGAAGCCACTGAAAGCAAGGGAGTACAGTAAAGTGAGGTAGGCAGTGGTCACACTTGCTCTGCAGAAATTTTATTACTGGTGTGAAGAAAAAAAAAAAGAAAGAGTGCAGACCTGCTAAACTAAACATACTTGATCTGATAATGAGGAAAGAGATGGGGAATCCTGATGTGTCATTTCAGAATCAATTTTCAGAGCAGTATTAAAATTACATTACTGCACAAATTTACAGTTGACTGAAATACATGTCTTTTGGGATTAATGACAAGCATGTCAGCCACAAGTGGAAACAATCTCCTACAAAAACAAACACATGAACATTTCATCACAGAAGGAAAGAGCTAGGCTTTGAGTTTGATTTTTCAATAAGTTACAAAACGGAGGGCCAGATCTTTCTAAATTCTGCAAGAGAAACAGGAACTTGCACAGCTGGTAGTAAAAAAGGAATCAAAATCATCCTGCTTTGAACAAGCAGAGGAGTCATGCAATGACAGAGGATGCTAGCGTGGGATAGTCACTAATGTCACTTCATGTCAATACCTGAAATCCTTCATCAGCACTGGCTACTACACCAGCAGTAAGACCTCTCGGCTACGCATAAGGAAGGGCTGTACATCCTTCTCAGGCAGCACAGCCACCGAGACACTCCTTGCACCATAACAGATCTTGAAACTTGGTTTGGAGACCACCAGGGGGGTAGAGGAAGCAACATGAAAGAGGAAGCAAACAGTACAGGAAATACGAACTTTACCAGCTCCCTAACCCGAAAACTAAAGCCTCTTTATGGGAACCCAGCACGATAACTATTCCAGCAATTTTAAACACAAGCTATTCTTGTGGGTCCTTGCGCAAGAAAATTGAAATCTTACCCACTTTAACAAACTTACTTGTTCCTCCCTCACCATCTAAATTGACTAGTTCTCCTATTCTTAGGTTTGCTTCACTGCTTCCCTCCTACACTGGCCACCCTACCCATCCTCCAGTATAGCCTGAAATATGACTATGTAAAATCTGATTCTTGCTTCCCGTACCTCAAACTTATAAGCGCACTTAGTTTTTACACTAATCAATCCAAATAGCTACTGTAAAAATCTGCAATATTTAGCCATCATTTAATATTGTTACTATAAATACCACTTCTCCACACTGTGAAGCTAGATGCATTTCAGTATTAGGTGAACACAGAAACACGCAATGTAGCTTGCAAAAGGCCTGCTAAATACATATAGCCATCCGAAACAGTAATACTTTTTATTACTTTATCAGTTCCCAACATTACTTGCCTTTCTTTCTTTCCTCACACTATGTCTTTAATTGCTTTGTAGAACATTCTTCATAAATATTGCAAACTCAGAAAAAGCCATCACTGATTTTAGGGTCATTTTCTTTCTGGATTTAGTTGGCTTTTATCCAAAAGTCTTGTACCACATCTTGCCTGTGGGTTGCATCTTGTTACATTATGTATAGTCTCAGGGCACACACTAGCCTATATAAATACAATATCTGTTCCAATGCCTGTATGTGCTAATATTTTTATTTAATATTTGGTTGCATATAAGAAATGTTAATTTATCTAAAATCCTTTGGTAGTCATGGAGATTTTTTCTGCACATATTGACTTAAATTCTTACATAAATTCTTATATTTCATTAAAATGAAATTATAATCTTTCTGTAAGGTAAAGTAAGACTACAAATGAATCCGAAACATGAAAATAAAATGACATCATTCTATTCAAAAGCAAAAAGGTTTCTGCAAGGAACACTTTCTCAATGGCTGATTCATGGATCTATTGTCTTCTCCCTGTAACAAGATGGTTCCAATTCCTTGTTGCTTTAATGCATTTGTTTAGTTATAAGATAAAGTTTACCTCTAAATATGTATATATTTTCCATACCACAGCACTGAAGATTAATAAATACAAAAATTATGGCTGTGATTGAGTCTGTTGATCCTCCCTTATTCTACAAGGATTTTCTTAATTCAGTGCAGAATACTTGTTACTGTCGCTAATGACTCAGGCTGCCTGCCCATTATCTGAAGAAGGATAAAAGGAAGAAGAGAACTGGGGTTGAATCTTGCTCCCAGTCGAACGAGACGTTTTCCTTCAATACCTTGTTTAGAAATTAAATGCAGCACTGCAGTCATTCAGTAAAAACATTCTCCCTCTATTGTTATTATGTAAAAAGCAGTTTCTGATAAAGATGCATGCAGGAGAAATTAGGGTAAGAGTCCATATTTGCTATATTTCATACTAGGGTCTGTTTTCCCCTCTTTAAATTCCTTTCTGCTTCCTGGTCAGCATTTCTAAGCACATACAAATCTACAAAAAAAATCTTGTAGGAAAATCGGGAATTATAGGTTAAAAACCTAGGTAATACTAAATAAATGGCCACATCCTCAAAGGCAGCAATGACCCAGGTATCTGCAGTGAAACTAGTAAAAACAGTTCAGTGTTCTAAAAGACACATTCATCTGGCAGGAGCTTTAATTTCAGTAGGCATTTTTAAAAATAACAGCCTTTATTTCTAGAGGTTGTGAAACCACAGTGTTATGAACTAGCGGGTCAAACTTCTCTCTCAAACAAAAGTTTCTGTGTAAACTGACTGTGTAAGCCAACGCTACAAACTGAACTATTTCAGGATTTAACAGCACAGGAGGCAGTGGCCTGGGGAGGGGGAAGAGCAGCACTGAAGGCTGCTCTTGATAGAGCTATCCTACCAAGAACTGGTGGGCTTACATTGGATTTCTTTGTCTACCTAAGGACACTATGTTATAAGAAAGATATAGGATTGTGAAGAAGGTTCAACAGACAGTAACTGAGACACAGAAAACATGAATAGGAATGAAAGATTGCAGAGACTGTGAATATACAGTTCTCTGCAGCAGCATACAGAACTCCGCTGCCTGAGTTTGCTATAAAGAAGGAAGTAATCACCTTTTCTCTAGCTGCTGGGGACAAAGCAAACAGATTTTGGCCAAATTTGCAGAAAGGAAGTTTTCCTCATATTGAAACTGATTCTAATTACCAGGCTGGAGAGCCACTGGAATAGCCTACATAAGAAGAGTATAGAGACTGTTTAAAACCCTGGATCCCCAAGATGGATGTGTTTTAAACACATTTCCACAGAGCTCACTCTGGCACACTGCTTACTTCCCAATAACAGTGAAACAAATGACCATCAATATCTGAAATTGGGCACTTCTTGCATAACACATATTGTGTTTATATCCCTCTATGTCACATTTCGCAAGAGTATTCACAGTATCATTATTCAGTTCAGGATTATTTCAGGTTCACTTGTTACAGACCTCCTTTGGTGGCCTTTGCACATCTTACATTGCATGCATGTGTGATACATTCCTCAGGCCAGCAGCTAACATTCAACATTGAACTGAGAAGTACATTATCTAAAAAACTATTTACTTTTCAGGTTTTCATCAAAAAATTGAACTTAATTATCATTTACGACAAGCATTTTGGTGTTCTGGATATTCAGCATAACTGTACTTACTTATAAACCATTTTTGCATCCCTTTAGACTCTTACCATAATGTACATAGAAAAATCAAGAGAAAAAATGTACAAATCACTCACATCCTAAGTGATTTCATAATTTCAGGAAAGGTCTTGAATCAAGGCATAGAAGACACATCATTAGCTCTTGCGTCAGAGACTTCCTATGTACATATACATAAGCTACAGCTACAGAGGCAGTAAGTGCATCTACTTCAACTTGTCGCCTCCTCAGAGCTGTTAAAACCTCTCTGCATCTCAAATTGAAAGCCAAATTTGATAAAATCAGCTAAGGCTTGATCAGTTTCCTATTTAACTTAACAGGTGTATTTCTTTTAGCTTGTCTGGCATCCAGACTATGTATGTCTATATTACAGTGGTAAGACAGTGGCAGAAAATCATGAACATATAAGAGATGTTCTAATCACAAGACGTCTCACTATTAACAATACCTAACAAACTTAAGAGCTTCATAGGCATGATATGTCTCACCTCCAAAAGGCTTGCCCAGTTCCTAGAGTGAGCTAGCAACATACGCAGTCAGCCCCAGCTAGAACATACCCGTGCTAACAACTCCTGCAAAGTTATCTGGAGCATAATAATAATAAAAGGCAAAAGGCCATTTTCAATTAAAATGTTCCAACTGAAAAGCCTTCCTCAGTGGAGTTAAGAAATAGGTAAGCTTTAATGAAACATCAAAGAGTGGAAGGATGCCAGCCAGTATTATAATTGTACCATAATCATTGCTTGAGTCATTTAGTCATTTATAAAGCTACAAATGTTTTCCCTCTGGTACCTGATGTTTCACTTAATTCTAAGTGTACAAATCGGCCACACCGTAAGTAGTAGCCTGTGCACAAACATTTACAAAAAAATGATTTGTACCTCTCATCCTGAAGACAATATTGTTGTCAGAAGATACAGACTTACTTAGAGTAATTCTATCCAGAAACAGAATTATGACTTATGACAGAAAATAAGAGGCTGACCACATAAAAGTGTAAAAGCAGTATTACAACTCCAAATAGGAAGGAAAGGTCAAATTACATTGCAAAGGCTACAAATAAGCATTAAAGTACACTTCTTTATTCTTAAATTACTAGTTTTTATCATTACTGCAGCTGCAATCAAGAGACACTAAATAAGCTGTCATGACATCAAGGAGCACTTTAGCTAGAGGTAATTTCTGTGTTGTCTTCTGAATTCAGAGAACAGGGCATAGTTGGTGTAGTCAAGTCAGACCTCTTTTTTTTTTTAGCTACTCACGAGTGAGGAGACTGTAACTGGCTCAAGTGAAAGAGCGTCCAAAGAACGGCTCTGACTCCTGTTTAGAAGACAGACTGTCACCACATGACCAGAGTTCAAAACCAAATAAAAGATGCTACTCTGTCACTAGTTCATAAAAGATCCCCACTTTGGTGATGGATTAATTCGTTAACTCTTTTTGATGTCACTTAGCAATTATAATTTCTATATGCAGATATAAGAAGGTGTTCCTGAAGTGTGAGAAGGCTTCAGGAAATTTTGTCCAGAAGAGGTGATCAGTCCTGCATCTCTTAAAAAGGTGAGTTTTTTAGAACAATTAATATTTTTGTTAAATAGGAGAAGAGAATATCAGCTTGAATCTATATTTAAGAGGAAATTCTATGAAAAATGAAATGGAAGGGAGTCAACAGACTGTCAGCTCTGAGCAGTATTTTAGGACAATGTTTGTCACACTTAATAATAACAGGAAGGAAGAAACAGGTGAGTTTGTGGTAAAGATGCCAAAGCAGAGACAAGGAGAACGTATGGATTCACATTATCATTTGAAGCTGAATAAAGACTTTAACAAAAACTATTCTTATCAATCTGCAGGTATTCTGACTAAAATGAAGTTAAAGTAGAGTTGATTTTTTTTCTGAAATTAATATTTAGAAAAGTGATATATTGGTGATTCAGCTGAAAGGCAATAGATACGAATAAAGCCTGAATGGAGTTTTGAAGTGCAACTTCAAAAAAGTTACTGTATAAAAGACAGATATCAGACTTCACTGTTCTGCAAGACATATTACTGCCTGTAGCAATAAAGAGGTTTATCAACAAAGTGACAAAGAATCTGATGAAATACACTGTGTTATAGAAAAGAACATCAAAGATAACAGTAAACAGAAATTACATGTAAGTAAAGAACAATGAAGGGACAGAGGGCAAAAGGAAGAGGCAAGAGAAAAACATAAATGAACAAAGTTTATGAAGAATCAATTCTATTATAAATGGGAAGAACTATAAAAAAAAAAGAAGAGGTAACAATCAGAGGGGTTAACATAAAAGAGCGAGGCCATTAGCTACTCATCTAGTGAAATCATTGAACAGTCTAAGGTTTACTGATTATTAATAAAGACATGTTTATAAAGCAATTAGTTTGACAAAAAAAATTGCCTATAGAAATGGGATGAGTCTATTTTTTTCCAGGAAACCTACACCAGTTTTTGTGGTGTCCATTAATTCTACATTCCCTTGTGGTCACTGCATTTAAACTCTTTACTCCACTGCAATCTTTAATTCATATTAAAAAGTTTGATTCCATTTACTCAAATTCAGTTCTATCTATCTGAAATCACCTGGAGGGTTAATGCTTCTTCTGATTATAAATCTGCCTTTTGAAAGTGTTCGCATTATTACTTTATTCTGAATGCACAATACGATGTGATCCAAAAACATAATAAACTCTAATTCCATTATGTGTTTTCATCACTCAAACTTCTTACAGAAAAGAACTGTCTGTGGTCTCATCTGTGGCTCTGCAATGCTCCTCATAAGAAGATGAGATGAAAAGAGAGGAAAATGCAAGAGAGGGATGAAAATTGACCTTTGTCTGCCACTTTGCTCCTAGCCATAAAATTTCCTATCTACTAGCATAACGATCCTTTAAAAACTGTTCAGCTATTAGAGTGATCTTTCTGCCATACATTTGAACAGTTATGCTAAATGCGGGGTTTTGTTCTTCACTTAGCTCCTACCCTGGTGAGGACTGGTGTGATGACAGCCTGCCCTCAGTATTGTGGCAGTATGAGAAACACAGCCACCTGCTCCCAGGCACAACACTGCTGGGACTCTCAGAGCCACACCAGAGGGTCATCCCATGGGACTCTATCAACACACTGCTGCTTTGCGTGCACTTCAACCACACATGTCTGTTTTAACCATGCAGGAGTGAAGAGGAGGGCCAAGCAAATGCCAAAATCATATGTGCCAGAAGTGGACTGTAGACACAGTATCAAGAAAGAACCACTTAATTTAGACCT
The DNA here is from genome assembly GCF_017976375.1 of Cuculus canorus. Taxonomy (NCBI): domain Eukaryota; kingdom Metazoa; phylum Chordata; class Aves; order Cuculiformes; family Cuculidae; genus Cuculus; species Cuculus canorus. The sequence goes on from NC_071441.1 coordinate 65,040,496, forward strand.
ACTGCAGTTCTTTCTCTGTCTTGGACAGTTTCTCTAGAAACTCTAGATAGATTGGTCTATCTTACTTCAAATGATCTTTGTTACTGCTCATTTACTGGCAAAAGTCGTCATGCAAACTAGCAATAGATATTCTAATTTACACAAACTTCTCTAATTTAGTGTAGAGTCATCGTTTTGTTTAGGATGGTATAATATTTTGTGTCAAGGTATAACCTACAATGCGATTTATGAAGTCCAGGAAACACATTTCTTTTTTAAAGATACAACCAAAACCAACCTCATTTCAGCTGTAATAACTCAGATTTGTAACTAATACTTTTGTTGGAGTTTATCTCCTTTTGACTAACACAACTGAAAAATTGCTAGAACGAAAGCTCATTTTAGCAATATTGTGGATGATTTGACGAAAATATCAAATATCGTGAAGGAAGTGAATAATTTTATTACCCAGAATGTTTATGTTAGAGTGGCATGAAGCCAGTAGCACATCAACAAAGCTAATAGAACTCTAGAAAAATAATTGGATCTTCGTGATAAGGGGAATGTGTATGTGAAAGAACTCTGCAGCCCAAACACCATTCAAAAGAAGAACGGACATCTGGGATGGCAGAAAACTAGAGCACTAAAACAGTTCATAAAAAAATGCTGGCATATTACCAGAATTGGTGGTAATAGCTACAGCAATGAAGATATTTACAGTAAGGAGAGCAGATGTGTTTTTGTAATAGATCTAGTTGTTACCACTTGCTGACAGCTAATTTGAATGAGGCATAAGGCTATCTCCTCAGACGGTGGTTTACAAAGTCACATATCTGTGCACCAAGCACATAGGGTCTTCCAAATCCCTGGGATGGTCTTTGGCCACATGGGGCTCCTGCTTGCCCACATGCTCTCTCTACAGGGCCTTCTCTCAAGAACAGCCATAGGGTGGATCTCAAGACAGGATCACAGCTTCCCCTCCACATCTGACACAGCACCACTGCCCCACAGGAGATTTTCCACAGTTGTTTTGCCTTCTCCTGGGACAGAAGTCAGGCAAGCACAGGAGAGGGAGTGCACTCGGCCTCTCTGTAAGTCAGGACATTTCCTTCATGCGTGACAAAAAGATGTATGGATTAGAAAGATTAAACATGAGAGGGGAAGTCTGCCCTAAAGCAGAAAGCTAAATTTACCCTCAACTAAAACTCACAGAGCAACCATTGTATAGCACAATGCAAGTGTTAATCCTTCAGTCCAGCTGAAAGACAGGACAGGGACAGCTAATGCTTAACTGAAGTGACCAGTGCAAAATATCTTGTCTACATATTTCTATTATTTTTTTTTTTTGGTTTAATGTTGGATAGTGAAGTGATACTCATATTGCTAGCTTAACAGCTGAAAATAGCTTTTCATGTTTTTTGTTTCATTGGTTGGTTGGGGTTTTTTCCCAAATCACAGACCAGAGACTACTGTCAAAGGTCCCAGTTTTATTGTACATAGAGAAAAGGAGGATGCTGAATTCAGACTTCCATGGTATTAGTGGTCATTCGTGGCATCACAAGGGGGCACCACAATTCTAGTAAGTGACTAGCAATGCCAGACAGCTCATCCTAGTCAAACTACTGCATCAAGCACACAATTTCCAGGAAAGATCAGTCTGCGAGTACAGATCTAATCATCACTGCTGAGTACAGATTATAGAATATTGGAAACATTGGAGTATTTAAGTCTTGGTTTCCTTAAGTAATGCAATTCCGCAACCTGCATCCCATGGAATCTTTACTCTTCAGTTCTACTATCACACAGATGGTTGCAGTGCAAGAACCAACACTTCACTGGCATATTTCTGTTTTCCCTTGCAAACTCTCCTCAGCAATGACTCCTGTAGAGTATCAAGCCCTTCAGAAAACCACTCTGTCTGAAACCAAGTGGATATGTAATAGGCTATGTGAAAGGTAAGGCAACTTCTGCAGGGTCCTCTCAAGCTCAGGACTGGTGCTTGTTTAACTTCCAGAATGTTTATCCTGATTGCTTCGGCTGAGCATTAAGAGAGTAGAATCATAGAATAGTTTGGGTTGGAAGGGACCTTAAAGATCATCTAGTTCCAACCCCTCTGCCATGGGCAGGGACACATCTCACTAGATCAGGCTACCCAAGGCCCCATCCAACCTGGCCTTGAACACCTTCAAAGATGGGGCAGCCACAACTTCCCTGGGCAACCTATTCCAGTGTCTCACCATTCTCATGGGGAAGAAATTCCTCCTTATATTTATCTAAACCTGCCCCTCTCCAGTTTATAGCCATTGCCCCTAGTCTTAGTATGCACCTGTCTTCTGCCAAACTAAATACATTACAAGAGGAGTTGGTTTTGTTGTTGTTGTTCAAAAATAATTCATTGCATGTTTGTAGCTATGACTGGTAAAAAAAAAAAAGTATACTTCTGTTTTTCAAGTCAAAGATACTTTTGGATTGAGCCTTTGATGCATATTTGTACAACAGTCCTCCAAGATACTATAGTTGCAGAAGAAGGAAGATCACATAAACTGTCCTCACATGAGCTGGAAATCCCCAATGCCAGGGAATTAACTGACCCACTCAAGCCAGTTGCAAATGCTTTTTGTAACTTCTCTTGCTTTATAACGCAAATCTGCACCAGTAAAAAATTTCATTCCAACAGTATTACAGAACTATTTCAGTTTATGCATCTGCATCTACACTGCAAGCATATGCAACCTTATAAACAATATCTTCAGAACTCAATAGTTGTCTTTTATTCTTTATAACAAAAACAGTATAAATACACATACATATTCTTTATAACATAAACAGAGCATAAATACAATGAATACTAAAGAGAATGACTTTTTTGTTATTCTGCTTATCAAATTTTTATCTGACATAACGTGACACTCCTGGCAGGCTGATTGCCACCTACCGTATTTTATGTCTTGGCAATGCGATTTTACCAGTTTTTCCTACCTTTTGCCTGCTCTAGCACAGTCTGACACTATGCACCTGCTAAGCTCCTTCCTTCAATTGCATGTGCTCTTCAGAATTCACTGTTTCCTCCATTTTCAACCCATGTATCCTCTCCAAAAAGTCTCTTGATCATGTAAGCCAATTCCTGAAGATATTTACTCATGTGAATAAACCATATGCTGACCAAATAATTCCAGTAATTAACAACATGAGAATTCTGTACAGAGAGCAAATCTGGACTGTAACATCCTTGGGAAGGTACAGAGCAAGGTGTGTACAAGTAACCTACCTGTCAAACAGTTCACCACCAGTTACCAATTCCAGAACAAGACTGATTTCTGTAGGGGTCTCAAATATCTCCTTCAGTTTAATCTGGTAAAAGATAACAAAAAGGATTCATTTTGCTTATTTGTCTTCTTGCTGAGCATATTACAGGGCTGACAGCAGAGAACAGACCACAGTCAATAAAGCAGAAGATGGTACCAACTGAAGTTGGTACACCATTTACCTTGAAGTTGAACAAATTATTGTGTATGCGCTCTCCCACCTCCCTTTTTTTTTATTAGCTTTATCTTTTCTGCATTCCCTTTTTTTTCCTGTTATTCTCAAACTCCCCATACCTCAGCAACCTCTATGTAACACAGGAGTTGAAGAAGCTGCCTTCATTCATGCTTGTCAACATCTGTCTGCCAATCTTTCAGAGTAACTGAAGACCTTCCCCCCCTGTAAGGACTGACACCACCAGCTTCCCCTTTCATTTGCAGAACTCCTTTTGCATAGTTTCTCACTCAACTCTGTCAGAACATCAGTAATTTAATTTAAAGTGTAAGTATAATTCAACAGTCTTCCAGAATGAGCTGCTAGCACAGTCATGAGGAGAAACCAAAGCTTTAATCCAGGACTCTCCCAAACCTGTACGAGTGAACCAGGAGTCATTTCTCAAGAACAGGGAAAAAACTAAAACAAACTAACAAACAAACAAACAAATGTGAGGCAAAAGAACAATGCTGAACTTACAATGTTTGGATGTGAAAGGCGAAGAAGAACTCCAATTTCTGTGCGGACAATTTTCTTGTCTACCTGGTTAGAAGTGGGGAGGAAGAAAGTGAAAAAATATTTCTATGTTTGCAACAGAAACTTCTAGCTGCATCACAGGAAAATATCTATGAATAGCATTTCTTGATCTTGTAGAATGAGTTGATGTGAGACACACAAGTCAAATACTCAGGAGTAATCTCACTTTAACACAAGACATACTATAACGGAAAAGTATCTGCATGTAGCAAAATTATTACAAATGTACATGTAAGTCACACAAGAAGTAGAATGTAAGAAAGATGCTGAAAAAGGTGCTAAAATTCCTGGTTTTATTCAAGTTCTACCCTTGTCTATTGTTACTTCTGTTGGTTCGGTTTGTGCCAGCTTCCTTTGTTCAGCACTGTACTGGAAACAGTTTCCTGCACACAAGATGTGCAAATCAAAGCAGTGTAGCATACTGCTTAGAACATAATAATGATGCAAAGGTCATCAGACAGGGCATAAGGTTTGACTTGAACTTGTTTCAGATATATCTAAGAGAATAGTCTATTCATGCAAAAGTCTAGCTATCTGGTTAAACCTCTAAGAGGATTAGACCTTTCCTTTCCTTCCTTTCTCAAACAACCCAGGCATAACCTATGTCTCGTTGGGGGACATCAGCCATTTCCCACAAAAAAAAAAAAATGCAGACCTAGGGAGTATTTCAGTCAGGAAAGGCAACTGCAGCTCTCCTGAAACTCTGCATGCTTCAGCAAGCAAGAAAGAAAAACGCTCATAAACAAGTGATGCATGGTTTTTTGTTGCTAAGGTAATTAATACATTTATGAAGAAACAATCCAGTCTGCAAATATGCTCATAAACCCTAGAGAAAATCTCTACTGATGAAAATTATAAACATATTTCTTCTACAGCACTCTTTACCTCAGGGGTTAAGAAATAAATGAGAATCAGCAAGTTAAGTCACTAGCTGTTTCCAAACTGATGACACAGAAAATGTCAAAGCATAGCATTTTGAGGAGGGGTTGTGTGGGACTTTTTAGTGGAGGTTTTTCATCAAACACATGGTTTGATTTGTTTTTTTTACATCATATGAGAAATGACGACTTATAATATATAAACCTTTAAAAGGGCCATAAAACTACCTTCAAATTCTTAGTAAGGAGGACACGTGGTTAAAAAATGATCCCTATTTTATCACCTGAAAGAAGAGATGTACTTCTCAGTATTTTATTTTTGCCAGCAATAGCAAAATCCAAGTATTAGTCATAGCCAGAACTAAAAGATAGGCAGAATTTGATTCTCCCTTTGTGTCAATCAGGAAGGATTCCAGGTTAGTAATGCCACAGTGCTCCGACAGCACTGTAAATGAGTGGAGAACTAGAGCTCCTAGGGATTTCTTGAAACTCACTGACATCTAACCTCTTTAGTGGCTCTGCCAGAAAGTAAAATGAAAATAAAGAAAAAACAATTTGGACAGACAGAGAAGTAGAAGAAAGCAAAAACCAAACAGGAATGAAATATTCCATTACTTCAACACTGAATTGTAGGTAAAGTTCATGGTCAATAACTAAATAACATGGTCTGCTCTGGGATCATATATCTTTTAAGCTCTGCGACAATCACAGGCTGTATAAACTTTATCGCTTTCTAATCAGAATGCAATGGTTTCTTTGCTTTTGCCTGCTACATAAATACAGAGCAGCATGTTTGAAGAACAGTCTCCTGTGCTGTTTTCCTAAAATCCTGTGAGCACCAGCCTGTGATCTTACATGGTTTCAATATCCCTTTGCCAGCAGTGCCATTTTTCAATTCTGGGTTACTTCTGTCAGTACAAACACAGAGACAAGGGCTCCAAAGACCACTGATGGGTAGCAAGGGCTTCTTGATGATTCTGAAAGTAATATATGTCTGGACCGTTTTCGTACACTTTGCACCTCAGACAGGATCAGAAAAATCAATCTACAATATAGCATAGACAGTCATTTCCTCAAAAGCGTCGTTTAGATTGAGCAATTTACCCTACCCAAAAGCACGGCTACAAACTGAACAACCTACTGTTTGTTTTCTACAATTTTGAAAATGTTTGCATATCAAGCATGACTGCCAATAAGCATGGAAGAGACTGTTCAAACTCTAAAGATATTTCCTTTTGGCACTGAGTGGTTACAACTGAGGAGCTGGAGTCCTCCTCTCGTACTGCAGGTGGCAAAAAATTAAGTTAAAAAGTGAACTGAGACTCAGTTTCAGGTCTTTGCTTTCCCAGATGTTTACTCTGCAACTGTAGGAGAGTCTCATTATGATCCAATTCCTGACCTGACACAAGACAGCACACTTTCATAATACTTCCTCAGCTGATGGCATGAGGAAAAGGTACCCAAAAATTCAAGATGCTAAGATGCAATGGCAAATACACCACAGAGAAACACGTGGGAGTATTATATGTTTATAAGCATCCAAGAATGCGACTATTGGGATAGATTTTACTACAAAGCATGCACGTACAAATGATAAGAACTGGTCCAGAGTAAAAGCAGCAGCATATTAGTAATGGCATTTTATTACAGACAGCAAGTTTTATCACTTTTCTTACCTTCTCCTGGATTAAGTATAGTTATTTTAACACTTAGATTGTTTCAGCTCCTTCCAACTAAATGTACCAACTTATACCAGGGTCAAACTCGGCCTACGTTTAGTTTGTGCAGGAGTATCACCTATTCAATTACTTGTACTCCCCACAGAAATTATTTGACAGGATGACAGTCAGGTATTTTACTCTGCAGTGTATGTTGCTAGAGAAACAAATTTTAAAAGTCAAATAATTTAACCAAAATATCCTACTACCATGAATGTTTGGGCAAATTAAGTATGCTGACAAGATCGAATACAGCGGTCTGATTTGTGTAGATGTAATAACTGACAAAAATGAGGCTGCAAAATGATTTATTTTTGTCTCCTCTTCTTTGGATGCAATTTAAATGTGCAGTACAATATGTAACAATTTATCTTCAATTTATCTGAGCCTTCATTAAATTAACATCACTCACAGGAGTGTCAGTGAGACCTTTGTGAGTATATCACAGTCAAGAGTAATAAGGTCAGCAGAATCAGTCTGTTTGTGAAGAGAAAGAACAATCAAATGTTATCTTTCAGACGTTCATCAGTTCTACTAGTCTAGCAATTATCTTTCTACAAGATTCCTTTACTCTTTGCTTTTAATCTATGATAATAGCCTAAGCATGCTTTTGGTCAAACATTTTAGTAGTATAATTTGATTTCTACTTAAGAGATTACTTTTCTCTATGTGAAAAACACATACTAAATCTGTACCAGGTCACGCAAATGACTGGTTGGATGATTTCCACACTGGCATGATTTCACTGAGCTGTATTTTATGTTTGTAAACTTTAAATTGCAAGCAACGAAGAGGCACTTGTTGTGATAGGCCTATGAAGCAGCATTCTGACGTGATACACATTGATTTGAGAAGTCATTTACCAGGTAATCATGGATTGGTTATTTATCAGTTCATCACCACTGACCCCAGGCATGAAGATTTCACTGCCCATAGACCAAAGAAATCAAAGTCACTGATGGCCTGTAATTACTAAAGCCCACATCTCTATGCTTCCATGGCTTACCTGTGGAGGCATCCACATTAAGTGCTAAAACACAGCAAATCTCCAGGAACTGCTTTGTAGATGTGATACAGTCCTGTAGGTTGGGTGACAATACTGTGCCCAGGCAAGTGGTGTGAAGCAGCCAACACAAACAGCTTTCAAGGAGCTTCACAGCACTGCCCACCTCAGGGAGGCTGTTCACCCCAGCTCTGCACAGCTCCTTATTTAGTACCCCACTTATTGATTCAGACGAACACCTCTAATATGACTAGTGAATACTTTATCGAACCAGCAGGTCAGGCTCTGAGCATGTACTTCACTGCCCTTATAGCAAGCATGATTCAAATCATTATTGGCTTGCCACCACACTCTATTAAAAGTGCTTCCAATAAACAATTTTTTATATTAATCTCAGCTAAAGTAACGGCTCTACAGCCTAACCTTTCCTGTATTTTATGGAGTCAATTTATAATTAACATTTATTACTTTGCCATTATTTTGTCTTCCCACAGTTAAGTTGAAATATTAAAACTTATAAAGACATTGACTGCTCACAAGCAAAGCTGCCAACTGCCTTATAGTCTGACCATTCTATTCCCACCTGTCGCAGCTACATACAAGGCTGTTGGGATACCCAGGTTCTCTTGGAAGGCTTCAAGAAAAAAATAAATGTACTTTAAATTAATTCTTGAATTTAAATAGTCTTCACAAGAAGAAAATTCCAAGTATGTATTCAGTTTCAGATTTTGTGTTTTAATTTCAGAACGTCCTGGGTAACAAGAATTCCAGCTCTTACATGAAATATCTTCTCAGGAAGTCTTTCAGCCAAGACTTCAAGACTCAAACATTCTAAATGTGCAATTCTGAACGTGCATTTCCATAGGTATAAAGCTGGGCATTACCACTGAAATCATGCGTCTGAGCTGGTCTATGCAAAGTACAGATGTCACTATATCCCATAAGTGATAAAGAATCTTCGGAGATACAGAAAGTGGTACAACAGAAAAATCCCACAACAAATGAAAACACATCCTTTGTTTGTGACCCAGTCAGACATCTCTGAATTAGTCTGGTGTGGCTCAGTAACCAGTAAGTCAGTGGACAGTGGGTAAAAGCAGAATTAAAAAAGGCTGACCCTTCTAAATGAAAGGATATTTCTTTCTTCCAGTTAGGGCACGTATTTAACCTGTTGCAGGTGATTTGATTCTTTGTATGACAGTTTTTTATTTTAATAAAAATTATTAAATTATTTTAAAATAAGAGTTTCTCAAGTAAAGAATTCTTCTGGTGTTTTAGGAGCTTTTCATGCTGGGACACTGCTTGACCTCCTCAGCCAGGTCAGCAACTCGCTTTGTATGGAAGCAACTTTTGTACTCCTAATGGACTAACAGTATCCCAGTATCCTTAACAGTACAAAATCATCTTTATTTGTAGTTTAAGCTTGGCAGACTATTCTGGTTCTATTTCCATTCAAGCTGAACACGAGTTTCCTGAAGAATACATCAAACAATGCAATAAAGCACAGCAATAATGGCACAGCCCTGCAGTATCTTCCATAAACGCAGCAGGGATTTTTCACTCTGTAGGTTACTGAGAATCTTTATTTTGAGCCTCCATAAGTGAACTTGTATTATTAACACACAGAAAATAGCCTATTCATTATTAGAGCAACTACTTGCTGTGCACACGTCCACACTTCCAATTTGCAGCTATAATCTTTCCATTAATGTATATGCTTCAGACTGAACAAACTTGCAAATTACATCAATGTGCTTACATTTGTCCTATTAGGTGTCTGAAAGTCTGCTTGTACATGGAAACCTGCTGGCTGCAAATAAAGATTAGCTGGACTTGTACAAGCACATGCATTTTAAAAAATGAAAGAGAAATGCACTATCTGCATATAACACTGCTGTTAATCTGTTAAATATAAATTGCTGCATCAAAGAAGTAAGACCTTGGTTTCTCAAAAGGCACAGTACCCTTCCTTGCAGGTAAACCACTGGATGGAGAGAGATGATTTGTGGGATTATGCAGACCTCAGTACAGTAAATCACATGCTTGTATATCTAAGAACAGGACCTGCATCTTGTAATATACAATTTCAAAGATAAAGCTGACCAGACGCAGATAATATCCCCAAAGACACATAAGCCTTTGTGAACAGGCTTTATTCCTCACTCACATTAGCTTCGTGGCATCACCAAGGGGTAAAGGATGGGTCCAGAGGCACTTAAAGCTTGCACAACACTGGTCATTTGCAATAATACATTTTATGTCTGAGTTCAAAACAAGTTCGATGTTCATTAGAAAAGGCCTTATTATACGCTGTGGTCTAACTATCTGACTAATTTCATTGTTATTTCTGTTCCTGACTCATTCATACACAGATTCCTCCAAATATATTTGATAATTGTTGAACAGTTTATGCAAACAAATTTCAGGCTATTAGGTATTCATGAACCATTCACTTCAGCTATCCACTATTTTTAGTGTCTTACTGCTGTTGCTACTGTTCCCAAAGCTGGGTGGAGGAGGACACATTTGAGATGCAAGAACAATGTATAAATCAAATGGTAAGTACACTTTTTAATTAGTACAAAATAATTGCTTTTATAGGATTATTTAGGAAATTGTACTTGCCATTTTCTTGCCAATTCTTGCTTTTCTCCTGTAGTTACAAATTCAAAAATTTCCTCTCTTCTCAGTGAAAATTTATTAATCCAACTCTTATTCTAAGTGACACAACCAGTTTTAGACATCTAGCTTTCTGTAAAAGGCTTCACATTCACACCATACCTCTGAATAAATAAATTGCCACATACAGTAGAGCCTTAGAAACTGAGAGCTATTAGGCGATAGGACATTTTCTATCATTTTTTCTATCAAAACATTTTATTTTAAAGCTACTTGAAGTTCTTCGGAAGCCTCAGAAGCATAATAAAGATCTAGAATACATTATGTCTGCTTAAATAAGCCAAGTGCAATGCCTGCTGCAATTTCAGAAATTGAGCAGAAAGAGTAAGATAGTATAGCCATCCTTCTCTGAATCAACTCACACTTAGAGACCCATATGAACCTTCACTGTTACCCAATGAAGGTTTCATGCATGAGGGCTACCATTAATATTGCAATCTCTATAACAGGCATCAAATTATTCCATGTGATTAATGTACTGGTATTGGCTAAGACAGAGTTAAATTTCTTCATAGAAACTTGTATTGGCCTATATTTTGGATTTGTGATCCCAGAATTACAGAATGGTAGGGGTTAGAAAGGACATCTGGAGACCATCTATCCCACTCCCTCTGCTAAAGCAGGTAAATGAAAGGCAATGAAAAACATTGTTGATAACACAGGGATCTTTTAGACATGGTTGAGCCATGCTTATGCAGCATCATAGACTTTTCTGCTCCTCATACTGCCCCAGGCTGGGATGCACAAGAAGCTGGGAGGGGACACAGCTGGGACAGTTGACCCCAGGACACCACAGGGATATCCCATGTCACGTAAAAGAGTGCTCAGCAATAAAAGCTGGGGGAAGAAGGAGAAAAAAATTATATTTGCAGTGATGGTGTTTGTCTTCTCAAGTAACCACTATGCATGATGAAGCCTGCTTTCCTGGAGAGTGATTATATGATTCTATGGCTCAAATGCCTGCCTGCCAAAGGAAAGAAGTGAATGACTTCCTTATTTTCCATCACTTGCATTTTTACGTATGTTTGTTTCCCACTATTTACCTATACAGTCTGTCTTTATCTCAGCTCACAAGTTTTGTCATTTTATTTTCCCTTCCAATTCTCTCCTCCATCCCACTGGGGGCAGTGGGTGAGCAGCTGTGTGGGCTTGAGCTTCTGGCTGAAGTTAATCCACAAGAATCAACTATGTTCTGTACCACTTGATTTTTGTTAGCAATAGCATAGATGATGATTGGGAAAGGCCTAGTTTTGAGTCTGATGATCAAATTAGACTATTCTGTTCAAAATTGTTCAGGTGGAATGATACTAGGGCAACATCAGGTGCAGATTAAATCTTGCATTCTTTCTCTGATGAACCACCCTGAATCTCTGGACCTGCTGTTTAAATGACACCTGTACTTGGAGATATGTTATCTCCTGATGCTACACAATTATTCTAATACGTCAGCCCCAAACACTGATACTGAGGGGTCCTGAAGTCACTTCACTGTTGCTTGATAGTGTATAGTACTTGTAACTCTACACTTATAGGAACCATATAAATGACCCCACGCCCCTAAGCTGCTAAAAATTTTATAATGTGTATAACACAGAAAACTAGTAGATCCTCAAAGGAAAGTGAAGGAGGAATCCCTAGGAGAAATGTTTCGGGGACTGAAAATGAAAAATATTTTATATAGTTGGAAGAGGATACAGAGAAGCATGTACAGATGGTGATATGGTTAAGAGAGGCAGGCAAACATACGAAAGGAAGGCTTTATAATTAATTTAGAGAGCTAACTTCATGGATTACAAACTGTGAACAGTGTACCTTGTTAGGACTATGCATCTACAAATAACATTAAAGTTTACAGGCTTGTTTTCATCCCTACATCTCTCCAATTGCAGCGCAGGATGTCTCAACTACATTAATAAAAAGACATTACCTTGCCTCCTCTGCCACAAAGTGCCCTCCATTTTTGATTCCATATTCACTGACACTTCAAAGAATTTAAGAGGAAATGGAAGAATTGCTGAAAGGTGGCGATTGTAAGCTATGTGAACTTGAACCAGAACACGTAAATTTTTTAATTTCAGAAGACTCATCTACATCTCCCTTTACAGCCACTGAATTCACATGCAGATCTGACAAATCACACAGAATCAGATCCAAAACCCACCTCTGATGCACGAAGTGTGATTTGGTGTGCAATTTTGGTACTTAAAATACCAGCAGGGTGAAGGAGGGAATTCTGATCCTTTACTCTGCTCTTGTGAGACCTCATCTGCAGCCCTGCATTCAGTTCTGGAGTCCTCAGCACCGGACAGACACAGACCTGTTACAGCAAGTCCAGAGGAGGGTCACAAAGATGAACAGAGGGATGGAGCCCCTCCCATATGAGGGCAGGCACTGGCACAGGTTGCCCAGAGCAGTGGTGGCTGCCCCATCCCTGGAGGCGCCCAAAGCCAGGCTGGATGAGACACTGAGCAGCCTGACCCAGGGGAAGGTATCCCTGCCCACAGCAGGGGGCATTAATCTAGATGATCTTTAAGATCCCTTCCAACCCAAACCATAGTTTGATTCTGTGACTTTAGAGGAAGGGTTAAAGGCAACAAAGAGGGCTTCTATAAGTAGTCAGGAGACAAAAAGGAGGCTAGGTCTTGCTACTGAATGAGATGGGGATCTAGTGACACAGGACATGGAAAAGTCTGAGGTATGGAATGCCTTCTTCACCTCAATCACTAGTGAGACTGGAGTTCAGAAATCCCAGGTCCCAGAGCTGAGAGAGAAAGGCTGGAGCAAGGAAGATGTACCCTTGGTGGAAGAGGATCAGGTCAGGGAAGAGCAAAGCAAACTGAACTTACCTAAGCCCATGGGCCCTGATGGAATGCACCCATCAGCGCTGAGGCAGATGGACGAGCTGGAGAAATGAGCTGACAGGAACCTCATGAGTTCAACAAGGGGCAATGCAAAATCTTGCCCCTGGGCATGAAAAAAACCGAAGGCACCAGTACATTCAGGGGTTGCCCAGCTGGAAAGCAGCTTTGCAAAACGCACCTGGGCGTCTTAGTTGACACCAATTAGAACATAAGGCAGCAATGTGCTCTTGCAGCAGAGGCCAACAGTGTCCTGGGCTTCACTAGGAGAAGTATTGCCAGCAGACCAGGGGAGGCGATTCTTCCACTCTGTTTTGCACGGGTGAAGCCACACCTCATCTACTGCATGCAGCTCCACTCTCACCAGTACAAGAGACAAGGACATGCAGGAGACACTCCAATGAAAAGCCATGAAGGGAATGATGTAGGAATGGGAGGTTATATCCTACAAGGAAAGACCAAGAGACCTGAGTCTGTTTGGCTTGGAGAAGAGAAGGCAGATTTCACCTGTGAAGCAGAACATGCAGCAGGTAGTTACTGATGTACTATGAACTGCCATAATAATTGCCTGGATACAAATAATTTACAGATCTCGATGCTAGCCTCCATACCTAACATGCTCCTCATCCCCAAAATATGGAAATGCTAAAGTTATTTCACTGCAGTGTTGCATTTTTAACAAAGTAATGGCACAAAAAAAATAGTTATAAAGGTGAAATGAGTGATTTTCCTGGGGTTCTGATTAAGAGATTTTTGTCTTTTCATTTGTAGAAATCATGGCTTTCATCTGCAGGAATTAGGACTTTTCCCACAAATTCTTGAATTTCCCACAAATTCTCAGGTCACAGAATTCTTTTGACTTTACACTTTCTCTTATTTTTACATTCAAACCTTATGTCTACTGTATGTCTTCTTGTAGCATTATTCTTTTATCAATGTATAAAGATCTAAAATCTATAAGTGATATGCATAATATCTTGCAGATAAAATCTACATTCTGTAGGCTGATATTCCTGAGTACTGCTTAGAAGTCCTTACAACTTAGCATATCATGTAATCTATGCAATTCTAAAATAAACTATGCAATTCTAAAATAAACTTGAAATCAGAATTCTCTCAAAAAACTCTAAGTGAAAATGACTTGCATACCATAGGACTGAAATACAGAACAAATAATCTTATTTATGCTATTTCTTATTACTTATGGAAATGTTTCCAGATGGTTCCAACTGTATCAACTGAAAACTTGCCCAGATGGAGTTTCAAATAACTGCTTGTTCAGTACATGCAAAGTATAATGGAATAGCTTGTTTGAAACAAACAGTAGTATCTGAAGGCAGCTTAAAATGAAGGAGGAGGAATAACAAAGAAAGTGGCGTCTTTTTTTTCAGATTTGTAGGAAAACAGATTATTAGTTGTGTTTTATTTATTCAGGGTTTGGAGAATTATTTGGTGGTGGGGACAGGAAGGGAGCTGGGGATATGTGTGTTTGGTTGGTTGGGTTTTTTTGCCTTAAGAAAGCCCTTCTAAAGTGCCTCGAGCAGAGAGCAATTTTAGTTTGGCAAAAATTTATGATAGTCACCCTTACACACCAGTCCCACAGACATCAACTGTCAAAATATTCAGCTTAGAAAGCTGTACTAAGCCTTCATTCCAGTCTTAAAAGATGCTCTGACAAGGCAATGTATCTCATGGAGATTAGACAGTGATGCTTTCTTCATGATTTCTTAAAGAAGCTTCTGTGACCAGAACCCACTTGTAAGTTGTACCCCTTATACAGCTGCTGTGTAAATTTCTGCCTTTGCTTTCTCATTCCTCCCTACATATGGCCAGTCTTTCTCTCAAAGGACATAAGACAAAAGGAGGCCACCTCAGCCAAAAAAGATGTATTTTATCTTGAAACACATTAGCAAAACCAATATTTGTCAAGTAAGTATATGCCAATTACTGAGTTCTTGGTAATAAATCCTTTCTCTTATAGATCTCAGTTACATTTGCCTCTATGAGGAGCTACAGAGAACTCTGCTTGAGGTGAGAGGAATAATCCAGGATGCTACATTTTAAGTCATACACTGTTCCTCTTTTATTCCAATTTGAACTGCTGGCATTGGAGAAAACACTGTGGTTTCTGAACTTTTAACTTAGCCTGCTTCTCTTCATTTCTGGTGCATCTAGCCAGATTTCCCTTAATTCTTTGCATAACAGCATAGAGCAAGCTCAATCTGTCTCCCCCAAAATGAATAACTGTCACAACTATGATGACAGGATCGCAGCATATGCTTCTTGAAAACAACTTCCTAAAATGCAGAGCGAGAAGACTTTCAGAGATCCCCAGCACAAGCCTCATGGACCATCCATCTATGCAGAAGCCCCACCTGCCCTGGTGTACAGCTCCATCAAAGGCATGTCTCCAGATTTCTTTAAAAGGCGGTAAATAATGAAGGGTTTCTAAAGAGGAGGGCTATAACCGCAGGATAGCCCAGTATTTACCTTCGTGCCTACTCTCAGCCCTTTTTGCAGGGCGGCTTCTTTGCTTTAGGCATTAAATATATTCTCACACAGCAATACATTTCATTTCTATTCCTTGTTTTGCCTCTCTAAATTTATGTGCACACTAGACACACAAATCTCCTCTAGGCTTGCTTAAAGCCATGGAGAAGACAAATCAGTGCAGGCAGGAAGAGAACAAAAAGTGCATGGATGGGCTGGTAGAAGAAAATGTGCAGGTCAGATCGTTTCACAAAAGTTCCTGTTAAGTTATTCAAAGCTAAACGTGTGTCCTTTTTTTCTTACTTTTTACTGAATTAATCATCTCAGGTACATTATTTAGTTTCTCAGAACTACTTGTTCAACAATGTGATGTGTACACTAGGTTGAGCCTCCTAGAACTGCATAGCAATGAGCTGAACTTAATATTTTTCTCTTTTTATTACCTGATCTTTGTATTTCCGAAAAATAAGCTGTGAACACCAGAAATGAGCATTAGCTACTTACCTATAAAATAAATGGAGTTAGGAGAAAGGAGACATAATATATACTCCCTATTCCCAAAATCTTAACCCACAGTATGACTTAGTCAGGAAGAACACAGTTATTCAACTTAAATGGCAACAGGTTAAAATATTGTGCTATGTTAACGCATTTTTATTACGCACCTGTAATACAATATGATATAATAGAACACATTGTAATACAGATTACATGTTAAATAACTTCATGCATGTAAGATAGGCTTTTTTCAACTGTAGAATGGGATTTTTTACTTTTCTGAAAGATGTCCTGTCAATGCAGACAAAACCTTTTTGCTTTCCAAGGACTAAATCAGCATATAACAAAGCTATTTTTCATTACATTTTCCACTTCTGCTAACTGTTGTCTGATTTCTTATCTTCTAAAGCAAAAACCTGCAGGCACCTTACTGTAGAACAACAACAGAAAAAAAACCCCTTTCTGTTCTCTTTTATTTTGTATGGCATTTATGTAAAATGAACTTTCTAGTTTTCCATTAGATAGGATGCATTAGATGGACTTAACTTTTACATAAAGCCCTTTCTTTTGGAAAGTAGTGAGTCACACTGGGGAAGCCAGATTCCCCATATATATTAGGGAAAACTGGATATAAGCAGTGGAAAGCTCAAAGACTTACTGCCTTATTTATTCTTATTCAAAACAATTTTGACTGAAAGATTTTTTTCATCTTCCAGAAGAAACATAACAGTGTGAACTGCATGTGAATAAGATGACACGGATGATTAAAACTGAGCAAACCGGGGAAACTAAAGTAATCTACATATATAATAACTAGTACTGCAGATGGAGTGGTAATTAATAATTTACCATTTTCCAGTAATTACCAAGCAATGGCATGTGTTTATGTGTGGATGAATAACAGAAGAGAATCTGTAAGCTAGCTGACAAAAATACTCCTTTTTAATGGTAAGCACTGATGTGCAGTTTACTGTTTCCATGTAGACTTACATATGACACTATTCTTTTTCCTTTTTGAAAAATTTAAATAAATGAGAACACTACACATTAATACAATGTGTTAAGTAATATCATCTTTGAGAGGAAAAAGTTGAAGTAAATATATTGCAAACATTTGTAATCTGGAGCATAAAAGAATACTGTCATAGCACTTCAGACAAATTGGAACATTATGGCAGGCTCTCACCTTCTCTGTGGACCAGGTCTGATCACTCTCAGATGTCAATCCAATAAGAGTACTGACAATTATTGCACCATAGGAGACATACATATGGAGAGAGTATATATAAACACTGCAGATCATGTATGTATATACACATGGACACTATATTTTGTTTACATAAAATGTATAAAGTCTATAGAGAAACTTGCACATGGAGGAAGAAGGCACTTGAATTGTAAATCCTGTAAAGCCACATGGCAGCAAATGGAAATTCTCATTTTATAGCTACCAACATACATATTTTTCTCTAAAAGTCAATAAAAGATGAGTACATTAATTCTGACTACCTCCAAGTCTCACATACGGTTCCCACCCCCGTGCCATGGCACTTGCCTTCTCAATCAGTTGGCAAAGTTCAACCAAAAGCAGTGCACCTCCAAGAAAACAAACCTAAGATTTGCATGAACGGCTTGAATACCACTTGATACAACCAACTCACTGCAACACAAAATTAAAAAGCCAGCCAACTATACTCCCTGTACAGTTGGGAATATGTGTATTTTAGAACATGCATATATGTTTGTATGTATGCTACATAATACATGTGTGTGTATATATGTGTATACCTGCAAACATGAATGCAATTGAGACTTTTTGTGCCTTTACAGACCACTATAATCTCCTTCCTATCCTAACTTCAGATATCCAACCCCGCTTATCCAGGACGGAAGCCCGTTAGCATTTGTGCACTCTCCTCTCTGCCTCACAGACATAAACTATTTGTAGTTCTGAAACTGTCTAACTGATTAGTACAACTAGATTAATCCCAGCACAATTATTTCCAGCATATGAGTTGCTTGAAAACTGTTGCTCTGTTTCTTGACCTGCAAAAAAGTTCATGTGCCTGAACATTTGTTAAATTTTGAACATCAACCAGTTTGCAAGAATGCTGCTTCACAAATACTGATTTTAATTAAAGCACTGACGAAGTATTAGTTAAGCATCATAAATCCTGTGGGGAGGATGCTCACACATTAAAAAAAATGAAATCAACATAAGAATTCTCAAAAACAGTCTCTGTATTTGCATGCCTCATTGATCGAATCACAGAGTGCTTAATACTTCATAATAAGAATTACTCTTAGGGGAAAGTACCTATTAATTAAATCCTCGAAATAATAACCAGACTATCCTTCAAAGCATAGCTGTGAAGGAAATCAAATAAATATTACCTCATTTTTATAGATGAGAAAGATGAAACCAAAAGAAATACCTCAGCCAGCGGCATAGGCTTAATTGAGAATACACCAGGACTGAGGCTCCAGACAACCCAGCTCAGTATCCTGGTCTCCTTTCTGCAGAATATGGTGCTTTATTGCAACTGCAACTCCCAAATTATTTCAGTTACAGTTGCTAGGACTTGGTAGTCCTATAAGGTAGGCAGACACTCAGTATCTTAAATTCAGAAACCACAGAACAGAAACCATCTGTTTCCTTCACTATTTTTAAAGCTACTTGTCCAGGCTGAGGTAGGAAACTTAAGGCAGAGCTGGATCTAATTTCTTGGAAGGCATGCACCTGTCCAGACTATGAGACATCCTCCAGGCTGGCCCTGGTACATGTGCTGCTTGGCTTTCTCAAAACACTCTGATAGGAGGCAAAGTTCTGCAGCTGAGATGTTTCATTTCTCAAATAGCACATAAACACATTTGCCCCTTCAAGAATCTTATATTCTGCCAGTATGATCCATGTGTTGTATGTTGTTCACAACTACAATTGTTCCATAATGATGAGTTGTAAATCTCACATAATTTTTAAGTCTCAGCTTAAGAGTAGTAACAGTCATATTTGTGAAGTGTATCCTAAAGATACTTCATTTTTCTTATGCACTGACTCATTAAGCAAAGGTAAACTGCGTAGTGAAACCAACCTCATATTTGGAAATGCAAGCGTCACAGTTCACCACTGCACTTGCTTGTTTTACGATTTTTTTCTGAAGTGCTGTACGATCTCCTTTTTCTTCTTTCTTGCTTCATGAGATGGATTTACCCACAAAGAACTTTGAAACTTTATATTTATTACCTGTGTAGAATTTAAGAGATCTGCTAAACATAGCAAAAATCAAATTATGGGTATATAATACAAACTTACATTTCAATTATGCTCAGAAACTGAGTATAAAGGTTGAGTGAACAAATCAAAGGCAGGAACTTAGTGCTTATTCATCTGTCCCATAGATGTCCTATAAATGTATTTCTTTTTGTATCTGTTAAGAATAATTCTAGATTTCCTATATCTGAGAAGTTTTTCCTTTGGACCTCTTTAGCTTTCTAACAGTTGTCTTTTAGCTGCTCTGGTAGTTACGGTACTAATTTACCTATCAACTTCCTAACATTGACAGTCAGACACTTCAAGAGTAAGAACCAGAAGCATTCTTTGAACTAAATTTTATTCATCAAAAGTGTAACATAAAGGATTCAAAACTACTCCTACAGATGGGCTGAATTTGACAAAACCAAACCAAAACAGGGAACTGAAATATTCTCTTTTACTACTTTTGGACCAGCAGAAAAGCATTTTTCTCCTCCTTTTGGAAGTGTATAACATTTTAATTAACGTTTATGTATGATTAAACTTCTCAACTGAAATAAAATATTTCCAAATGTGATTTTATTTACTCAGAACAAAGGTTTATATAAACATGTTTTCCCTTGTTTCTCTTTGTTGCCTTAAGTAGCAAGCAGGAAAAAATAATAAATAGAACTGAGAAAATAATCTAAGATACTATTTTATTATATCTATTTATACTAGATAATGAAGAAATATTAATTACAGTATATCCTAAGAACTCTCATCTCTCCACAAGTGTGTATTTTCAAAACTGGCAGATACGTCTTGCCCAAAATTTTATTTATTCTTTATAAGAATTCATTAGTCAGGAAAAATGAAAATTTCATCTTATTATTTAAATTAAAGTATTACTGATAGGCATTTGGTTTCTTGCAGTCTGTTTCTAGCACACTACTTTAATCCAAAAGGATAATTTTTTCTTATCTGAGCTGTTACCATGGGACAAAAGTAATAATTTCCAATGCTTTACTTCAAATTACAGTATGCTAGTGATCAGCATTCACAAATCTGGAGCTGCCAGTCAGCCACCAGACTTCTAATTACACATCACTTGTTATCACTTCCAGAAAAAGCAGGACCACCCTCTAGCTGATTCTCATCCTCTACAGACACTCTTTCTCAGTGAGTTAGTTTTGTTTGATGCAGTGTTTAAAGTCAGTCAGTTTGAATGGAAAAATCAGAGTATTTGCTGTTCTGCTACCTTCCTTTGTCTTATTCTAATTTTTCATGCTATTCAGAACTCCCTTATACACATCTAAGAAAGACTTAACAAAATGGGACTCCTCATCAGTCACAGGATCTTCCTCTTTTTTCCCCATCACTTTTCCTCCCTTACTGAACTGCCATCTGTTTTCTCTAACTTAAAAAAAAACCCAACAGGATACTTAAGCCCATCAAACATTTTGGCATATGATTTGGTTATTTTCACACTGAGGCACTCTGAGCAAAGATCAGGCCTCCTGGTGTGGACGCACTGTAACAAATAGTTAGTTCTGTCTCTGTGATAATAATTAAGCCTCCAAACTGGAATGGTGCTACAGTAGCTGATGGCACACAGACACAGGCAATGGCACATCCTTACAGTATTGTCTCCCATCTTCTCAATTACACAAATAAGTATAGTTGTGTAATGAAATCACTTGTTCTCAGACAAAAAAATCCCGAAGTGTATCAATTACTCTGGGAACAACTAAGTTGCATGAAATGCTTAACCAAATTGCTAGTATAATCAAGGCTGCATTAAGCCAAGGAATACAGCTGCTGTGCAAAGAACTAACATAACTACATTCTTACATTCTTCCTGCTCACTGTTTTAAAAAAACACAGTGCTACAGTAAGTCTGCCAAAAGTCTAAACTAAATAGTTTTGGGAGGTCCACAAACTTGATCTGAGGGCTGAAGCACCTCCCATATGAGGGCAGGCTGAGAGAGTTGGACTTGTTCAGACTAGAGAAGAGAAAGCTCCAGAGAGACCTTAGAGCAGCCTTCCAGTACTTAAAGGAGGCCTACAGGAAAGCTGGGGAGGGGCTCTTTATCAGGGATATGTAGTGACAGGACAAGGGTAATGGTTTTAAGCTGAAAGAGGGCAGATTTAGATTAGGCATTAGCAGGAAATTGTTTACTGTAAGGGTGTGAGGCACTGGAACAGATTGCCTAGACAAGTTATGGATGCCCCATCCCTGGAGGTGTTCAAGGCCACCTGATGTAGTGGAAGGGGTCCCTGCTCGTGTCAGAGGGGTTGGAACTATATGATCTTTAAGGTCCCTTCCATCCCAAACCATTCTATGATTCAGGCACAAAAAGACAGCTCTGGTATTAATATGGTCATTGTGAACATAAATTAATTTCCAAAAAGGCCAACAAGATAAAAGAAATACTTCTAAGTAATATTGTTCTTCCCAGTGCATTTCAGAGTAAGAATAATAAGAAAGTATACTCCTAAAACATTATGGGAATTGTTAGTATAAAGAACTCATAAAAACTTGAAAATCATGTTTCCTGCATTTCCATAGGAGAGACAGAGCATAGGCTGCAGCAATGCAAGCTTTCTCCTGTGCACCAGATGCAAACTCAAAAGCAGAACACACAACTGAATTTTTGTGCCAGTTTAAACTTTGGCTTACTTTCAAAGATGACAAATTAATGCCAACATTTTACTCATGTGGAACCCACTCATTATGTCTTGCACAGAGACCACCAGTTAATTCAGCATTTAGACATGTTTACGCCTACCCACCCATTATTATGCTGCTACATATGAACATTCCTCAACTTTATGGAATAATGGATGATTTAACACTGGAACAAGCTGAATCAAAACTACTTGTGAATAAAAATTAAATCCATGCCTCACAGCTTGCTAGCACCCTCTCAAATTTCTCTTCCTCTCTTAGGAACACAAACTGCTCTACCCCATTCCCCACACTCTCTTTGTGGTTGAAGCTTCTCAGTCCATTACTTGCCTTTTCCTCTCTAGTCCCAGTTCACACTTTCCACCATCTATTTTGTAATATACACAAAAATAGCTGTGATAGAAGTGTGACATATATGGAGCTCTAAAAATAAGTGAAGTCTTAACTGGTTTTCTTGCAATATTGTAGACTGGGGAAACCCACATCAAACATTTAATTTTACTGGAGTTTGAATTGGTGTTTTAATCAGTTAAATTGTGCAGTGGTAACTTTTGAGCAAAACAAGGTATTAAAGCAAAATAAAACCACAAAACATTTAAATTATTTGGAATCTGCTTCTCTTCCATAGTGAAAGAACAAGACTTTTGTCTAAAAAAAATTGCCCAAATCTACGTCTATACAGACAACATCAGATGAAGGTACAAACAAGGTCTGAGGAGATAAGGCATTCCCAACAGACTCCTGTTATATCTAAAACCCGTTTTAAGGATGAGGAGGAGAAGAAGCCCAGTCACAGAAAATACAAGCTTCACAGGGGCCTTAATCGACCCCATTTCCCCCACACAAAGAAAATGCATCAAAAAAAAAAAAAAAACAAAACCCAGAGAAAATCCCAGACATATCCCAGAGCAAAACAAAACAAAACAAAACAAAACAACAAAACAAAACAAAACAAAACGACTTACTGTCTTCTTCAACATTTTGACGGCGTAAGGTTTCTGGGTCCCTTTCTGCCTGCATCTGTAGACAATGGATGTAGCCCCACTAAATTAGAAAAAAAAGAAAGAAAAAAAAGGAAGAAGAGTTGTACATACAGCTCTTTGAATATGCCAATAAACAGAGTTGCCTAGCTGAAACTACATTTTCTACTCCTCCCAGCCTGGGCAAAAATACCTCAATTTTCCCCACAGATGCAACTAAAAAAAAAAAAAAAATCCCAAAAGAAAAGAAAAAAAACAGAGGAAAAACTGTTCTCTGGTGATCAAGATGCCTGTTGGTGACACCTTTTTCTGGCTCCTGACAAATCGTAGAGGCTCCCTCACTGTTAGGAAAGAATTTATTCTGGCCCCAAACCTGAGACAACATATCTCGTCTTTGTTAAGGCAACCCATTTGCAACAACTGGTTGCATTAAGATTTTTTTTTACACTATCTATTGATGGCAATAATGGGGAGAGAAACAGAAAAGAAGACACAAGTATTGTGTTGCTCCCTGCTCAGTTGGCAAACAGCCAAATTCAGCACTAGACAAAGCGAAGATCGCTTTTGGTTAATTCAGTGGAAACCTGTGCAACTCATTCAGACCGAAACTGAACTGGGTAATATTTTCTGGTTGCATTCAAGGTGCATTCACTTGAATGTGCTAAATCTGAGCACGCATAACATAAAATTATGGCTCTGCTGGTTGGTCTGAGTGGGAGGCTAGGCTATACAGTCTCCAGAGGCAGCTCAGCTGCTGAGGTTACTTCTTGTGCTCTACTTGTTACCATCAAGGAAGGGATTTGTACTCTATAAATTAGCCAAAAAATAGGAACCCACTGGCAAAATCATAATGGTTATAAACAGCTCTGGTACCTCTATATTCTACCACATGTACTTTTAGGTGCCATTGAGCAACCCAGAGTTAGCCACCATCAAAACAGGTGCACTGCTGTGCTACAAGTCAGCACTGGATTTATGGCATTTTTCAAAGCCTCCTATTCTCAAGGACATTTGTCACCCACTATAAGACTCAGCACTTTTGAATAGCTGTAGATTTTTAAGCTAGAGGATACTGCTGTTACGAGACATGACTTCCCACAAAACATACATCACAGAGCAGCAGTGTAGAAGGATTTCATATATACCACACATGAAATTGCACTGCAGATCTCTCTGAACCAGAAGAAACTCATTTCAATATGTCTATAGGAGATGACCACAAGAAGCAGAACGACACAAACAGCTTTCTTTTAAGCAGTGGAATGACATAGCCATTCACTTGACTGCCTAATTAAAGCTGGGATGCAAGGTTTATGATTCTGGGTGCACTACCGTACAAAACCACGATGGATGCTCTGCACTTCTCCCTCCTCAGAACTGGCACAGGTACCAGATAATGTTCTGCATAGGCATGTCCGTATTTTTATGTATACATGAGTGAGCACAAGAACTGGCATTGGACAGAGATTCATTTCAGAAAGATCACTTCGTCAGGAAAGGTCATCTATGGCAACGGTTACACAGCTCAATCATCAATTATGTGTTCATCAAACACACATAAGGTAATCCTCACTTCATCTCAAATGTTAAAATTATTTGTCTCTCATAACAGTGTACTGATAAATGTGTGGGAGTACTGCAAGCCTCAGTGACTCCCAGAGTCATTACGTGAATTTAATTAGATCTCCTCTGCTTGGCCAAGTCTGAAAAGGCTCTATTTAGTAAGAAGAAAAAAATACACATTAAAAAAAAATCCTCATATCTTCTAAGTACTACTAAAAATGTTAAAAGATAAAATTTCAAGGACCTGCTGTGATAAGGTTTATATCCCCCAGTGTTTCAGTACAGCACTGCAATGGGGAAGTCACCACATAAACTGCAGATCATTCTTGTCCCCTGCTTCACATATTCACAGTGTAATATAAACACTAAACTCATTAGTCTATATATGCTCCGACTAAGTAGGCATCAAACCTTGTAGAAATTAGCTTATTTGGTTGAGGTGACAATTAGATAAGCTGTGCAACTGATGATACAAATAGATGACCTTTCCTGAGCACATCTCCAGGTGCTTGCTGCTGCTGCAGTGATGGACTGCAGTCACTGTCTCTCAGTAATGATATTGTCAGTGTTCGCTCTACTAGTTTGTAAACTGGCTCAGTAGTCTTCTGCATGAATTAAAAACCTAATCACTAAAATTCCTCTGATTATTCAACAGAATTCACTTAGTGATGAGGTAGACAGCTACACCAGCACAGGTAGTGTGGCACCACCTTTAACCGTTCATTTTACTGTACCTGAAGCTGGAAGCATAATCCTCAAAAGAGGCATGTCACAACCTGGCAAGACATAGGAATTTCTGAAGGCATGTCTGAGCAGTTTGCCATCAGGCTCGTTAGTAAATGTTCAAAACATACACAGGAGCTAGTTTAGAAACTATTCCCTGTTGTAAAGATTTTGTACAGCATGTCCTTGGAGCCCTAATCTGGGGAATAAAATGATAACAAGATATCACAAGACTTGGGAAGATTTTCAGAAAGTTATCTTTTGGTTCATGTGCCTATTCTATCTCTGACAGAGATGTTCCCACCAGCAAGGAAAGAAACCACCAAGCTAACACTTAACATTGCTTTCCTCTTCTATGCCAGAAACCTGCACTGGGACTGAGAAACAGGATAGACTCATAGAATGGTTTGTGTTGGAAAGGACCTCAAAGAGCATCGAGTTCCAACCCCCCTGCCATGGGCAGGGACACCTCCCACTAGATCAGGCTGCTCAACGTTCCAATGGTTCCACATCCCTTTTATGTAGGGAATTCCAGAACTGGACACAGTACTCCAGGTAGAGCCTCACGAGAGTGGAGCAGAGGGGGAGAATCACATCCCCCAACCAGCTAGCTCTGCTTCTTTCGATGCAGCCCACGATATGGTTAACAACCTCATTACATCACACCTGGTGCAAAGCTTGACATAAGCAGTCAATGTGTGCCCACAGGCCAGAAGGCCAACCATATCCTGGGCTTCCTGGGCTACATCAAAAGAAGCGTGGCCAGCAGGGCGAGGGAGGAGATTCTGCCCCTCTGTTCCTCTCTTATGAGATCTCACCTGGAGTATCGTGTCCAGTTCTGGAATCCTCAACATAAGAAGGAGATGGAACTGCTGGAACGGGTCCAGAGGAGGGCTACAAAGATGATCAGAGGGCTGGAGCACCTCCCATGCGAGGACAGGCTGAGACAGTTGGGCTTGTTCAGCCTGGAGAAGAGAAGGCTCAGAGGAGATCTCATAGCGAACTTCCAGTACCTGAAAGGTGCTACAGGAAAGATGGAGGGGCTAATTCATAAAGGCTTGTGGGGATAGGACAAGGGGGAACGGATGTAAACTGAAGAGGGGAAGATTTAGACTAGACATTAGGAAGAACTTCTTCACCATGAGAGTGGTGAGACACTGGAACAGGTTGCCAAGGGAAGCTGTGGCTGCCCCATCCCTGGAGGTGTTCAAGGCCAGGTTGGATGGGGCCTTGGGCAGCCTGATCAAGTGGAATGTTCCTGCCCATGGCAGGGGGCTGGAACTAGGTGATCTTTAAGGTCCCTCGCAACCCTAACTATTCCACGATTCTACGAACCATGTTCCAGAATCGCCCATTTCTCTCTGTTCACTGCAAAGGCCACTTAGATGATTATCAGGGAGGTAAATAACAACATTTGATCAGATGAGTTTTGCTCACTGTTTTTTTGTACAGACTCAGACAGAAAGAAGAAAATTGTATTGAGTCAGATAGGTTCAGAAAAGGTATTCAGCACTTCTCTTAGCATGGCAAACTGCTGCACAAATGGGGAGATAAAGCCGAAGTAGAACAAGATGGTGCTAACGAGGCAGCTGATGAGTCTGCTAATAAGGAAGAATTACTCCAAGTCTTGTGTTTTAACAAGAGCTGATGTAAATATTGTGGTGAGTTAAAATTAGCCAGAGCTCAGAGAGCTGGGATCATTCAGCCTGGAGAAGGGAAGGCTCTGAGGAGATCTTAGAGCGACCTTCTAGTACCTGAAGGGGCTACAAGAAAGCTGGAGAGGGACTATTCACAAGGGCTTGTAGTGATAGGACAAGAGGAATGAGTATAAACTGGAGAGGGGCAGGTTTAGACTAGATATAAGGAAGAATTTCTTCACCATGAGAGTGGGGAGGCACTGGAACAGGTTGTCCAGGGAAGTTGTGGCTGCCCGATCCCTCGAGGTGTTCAAGGCCAGGTTGGATGGAGCCTTGAACAGCCTGATCTAGTGGAACGTGTCCCTGCCCATGGCAGGAGGGTTGGAACTAGATGATCTTTAAGGTCCTTTCCAACCCAAACTATTCTACGATTCTATGACTCTTAGCAGCCAACCATTGCTGGTACAGATCTGACTCATCGTCTGTTTGGTGAAAACAGAATTTCTTTGCTTGTTCCCACTAGAAAAAAAAAAGTGAGGGGGGGAAGCAGCCTATGGGCCTTATTGTAAATATTCTAACAGAACTGCCTTGTGCAAATAAGGGCATTTTGCCTTACTTATTTTGGCTTCACTGGAGTTTAGCATGCCTTCTGCTGAATCAGCACACACAGCTTTCCTGAACCTGTATGACTCGGAATGTCACTAATAAAACTGGAGGGATTCAAGCTTTCATCACCAAAGAGCAGTGGGAAGCTTCAGCTGCAAAAATCTCATGTGCAACTGAAAAGCTCACAGAGTTCACTCTTGCCCTTAGCTGAAGTTTTTCAACATCAAACTTTGATGGCCATCAACTGGGCTCTCAGCACCTGGTCTGGAATTTGTATCAACTAAACATTTCATTGATAGTTTTGGTCAGAAAACACAAATATGCAGAAAACAAAAATTCTTGTGGGAATATGCCACCCTCTACGGGCATGGAATTTATGGCCAGACAGACAGACTGCTAAGCTTCTCACTGTCTCATTCTCTGCAGGTGGTGTTCCACATCGTCTGAAGGGTAAATACTAATAGTGCTATAGAAAGAGATCACATATAGTCAGTGGTTAAGTTACTTATTCAATAAGGAGCAGATACCAGTGTTAGGAAATATTTAATCCTACAGCA
Organism: Cuculus canorus; assembly: GCF_017976375.1. Lineage (NCBI taxonomy): Eukaryota > Metazoa > Chordata > Aves > Cuculiformes > Cuculidae > Cuculus > Cuculus canorus. The sequence goes on from NC_071441.1 coordinate 65,068,642, forward strand.
TGACCAGCAGGTTGAGGGAGGTGATTCTGCCCCTCTACTCCACTTTCATGAGACCTCACCTAGAGTACTGTGTTCAGCACAGGAAGGACGTGGATCTGTTACAGCAAGTCAAAAGGAGGGCCATGAAGATGATCAGAGGGCTGGAGCACCTCTGTTATGAGGACAGGCTGAGAGAGTTGGGGTTGATCAGCCTGGAGAAGACTCCGGGGAGACCTTCAGCCTTTAGTACGTAAAAGGGGCCTATGGTAAAGCTGGGGAGGTGCTCTTTATAAGGGAGTGAGGGGACAGGATAAGGGAAATGGTTTTAAGCTGTAAGAGAGGAGATTTTATGAGAAGAAATTTTTTACACTGAGGGTGGTGAGGCACCAGAACAGATTGCAAGGAGGAGTTGTGGCTGACCCATTCCTGGAGGTGTTCAAGGCCAGGTTGGATGGGGTTTTGAGCAACCCGATGAAGTGCAGTGTGTCCCTGCCCATGGCAGGGGGGTTGGAACTGGAGGATCTTTGAGTTCCCTTCCAACCCAAACCACGCTATGATGTAATTCTATTAGATGACATGAACAGCTTCAGGAGAAGAAACTTAGAAGAGCCTAAGCAGGTAACAGGCACTTGCAGAAGTACACTGCAGCATGTGATTGACAAGCAACCCATTTCAAATGTAGACCAGAAACCAGAAATTAAGTGTCCAGTATTCCAGATGAGCCCAACCACAAGTTTAATACTATATTGTGTCGGTATTTAGAACTGACCCTGCCAGCTTTTCCCTCTCTGTAGTCTGTGAATACATACGTACCTATCTATCCATCCATCTTTGCATATATACATAAACTTGTACTTGCATGAAATATTTGATCATGTGTATTTGTGTATATAAGTGTGTACTTATTACCTTCTAAAATAAAATTAAGCTTAAATGAGCATACAGCTGTTGCTTTTTCAGATCTCTGCCTAGAACAAACTGTCTGAATTCAAACATAAATTATTTGAAGTTAGCTGGAATAATATGACAAAAGGCATATTCTTGGAATATATAGTTGGCCAACTTGAAGAACAGTAAAAATGAGAATTCCCATGTTTTAGAAAACACTTTTTTTTACTAACATAAGTGTTTCTGTCTGGAAAGCTGCCTAACAATTATGTTAAAGGTTTACTTTTAAAAGCCCACGTATAATTATGAACATGCTTAAGAGCAACAAAGAACCCCAAACCACTTCACTACGTATGCTATCTGCTTTACCACACAAATATGTTTCTATATCCAGTTTTGAACTCACAAACCTCCTAAAAATACTGGATAAATCTTAACTACTTGGTCATAATAGATAATAAAACAAGCCACTCACTTCCATGTGGTGCTGTCTACAATGAGGACATTGACAACTTAAGAGAAACTCGAGATGCCCTGTGCATGGAATATATCACAGCTGCTACAAACACAAGTCAGTATTAGTACAGAACTAGTTTTCCCGCAGTATGTATGCTTCACCGACACGAAAAACTCACTCAGCCATTAGTCCAATGATTGCATGAAAAAATTAAACTATTGGAAGCACAATTGAACATATGAAATGAGACCAAAACTCAATGACTGGTCTCTGCATGTGTGTTGTTCTCCACGCAAATTTGAAAAATATTTTTAAAATATTTTAAAAGTATATGTAAAACTTCTTGCCTACCCTATTACTCTGGATAACTTTTCTTATATTATCCTCAAGTTTTATTGCATTCACAGTTATTTTAGGACACTATTTTAGACACTGGGCAACGGTACCATAGTGCTCTGCCTGTGATAAGGAGTCCAGACTGCAAAGCTGAGAGAAAAGGCATGGTCACACTTCAAGTACATGCAGTCAAAAATAGCGGTGTCAGCACAGATGGAAGGAAGGCAGGGACACCCAGGAGGGGTGTTAAGGAGGTGGAAGTGATCAGCAGAATTATTACATGAAGGAGAAAATGGAATTTGCAGGAGCAGGCTGGACTCACATTGGAGACTGGCAGGGAGAGAAAAGCCAAGGCAAGAAAAGGCACTGAATTCGAGCCAGATTGGAAAAAGCCTTTCTCTCCCACAACTACAAAAATCTTCTGCCTCTGAAACAGGAACAGGAACCCAAATAAAACACAAACAGACATTCATCTGCTCACACGTAGGTAGGAAAGGTGAATTCCTAGAACTGCAGTTTTTATAATAAAATAGACAGCAACTGATGGTATTTTCAGTGGAAGTAGGAAAATCAGTCCTTTCAAAAGCAGGTCAGTATCTCCGTACCATGCTCGCTCATCCCTGGGTTTATACTTGCATTTTGAATCAAGTCAGTACAAATACAGTCCTCAATGTAATCTCCTGTAAATTTAATTTGGATTAAACTCCCCAAGTTCTGAATTGATTTTTGAAAACTAAATTAGTTTGTGCTTCATGCAGTCAGAGAATGATTACACAACCTAGTTTGTCCAAACAAATCAGGTGAAAGAATGAACAGTTCCAAGAAAACTGTACATATTACAGAGTCACGGAAATCTGTGCTGCCAAATCTACAGTAACAGATTGAAGCCTAGTATAGGTTTCCACAGAGAATACTGATTTTAGTTTGGTCAGAAGTATAAATTTAAAAAAATTAATTCATTCTTTCTTATATATACACTAGAAGGTCAAAATGAATTTATAGGAGTGAAACTACTGTTTCTAGACTTCAAAATTAAATGCCTTATTTTACATTAAAGACTGGATAAAACAAAATTGACAAAGCTACCAACATGCATACAAATAAAAATTACATTTTAAAAAATGCATATTCCATGCCATTACTACTACTGCCTTCATTTAAAAGAGCACATACATGCAAATTCAGAAATTCTCACAACTTGCACTTTAAATGAATGTGTATCAAAACAAACTTTCTTTCCACAGTGAACTTACAAGCCGTTCTTAAATTATTGAAATTTAATCCAAAAGCTTCTTCTAGATATCAATATCTACATAAAAAGGACTTGCAGGCAATTGTGTGCAACTGCAGCCCTCCCTCCTCCCTTATTCTTCCACAACTTGTAAATGGTAAAGAAAATTTCAGAAAACAAACTCAGTGAGGTGTGGAGGAGGGTAAAACCTTGAACTCCAACATTTTATAAGGAATAAAACTAATCTTTTAAAAAGGCAAGACTGGTGGAAAAAAAACATACACAGTTCTGGAAAAGAAAGCCAATTCCATTGCATTCCAGAGTTCTGTCTGGTTTGATTTGAACAAGAATAACATCCATACTTTTTCATATTTTCATTCTATGCCTTTTAGCTGCTGTGTTGATTTTCTATATTTGTGGTGAAAGGACTTTTTATCAATCAATTCCTGCTCAGACTGGCCTGCAAAGGCAATGTAATAGACCAACAAGGTATTTTTGATATGCATCTTCTGCTGCATTCATCAGACAAACAAAAGGAGCCTTACATAAGCACACTCCCAGCAAAAGAAATACGCTGGTTTTAAATAAACGGCAATCAAATTAGTGCTTGCTAACATTCTTAAGCCTGTAACTTCCATAGAAAACAATCTGTAGAACTGTAATCATTTAGGCATGGGCTAGGTTAGCTGGTGAAACACAATTTAAAATGCAGCAGTTCAAGTCACCCCTTCTGCAGTGCCTGGACCGTTAGCTGCTAATTCCTGCTGGAAGTGCAGCAGCGTATTTCCCTCTAACCTACAGTGGAGCTCCTCCCTCAAGTACTGCAGTAAATTTATAGAAAAAGACCACTATCCCGCAAGGAGTCTAAGCACTTACTAACTACACGTGGCATTATTGCCTTTTACGTGGTCATTCAGCTAGGGGCTTAAATTAGCAGTATTCAATAACATCCGTGTTAACATTAAATTATTTCCCCCACTTCAAATACTATTTCTTAAGTCTCTGTTTAGCTCAGGAGTAAACATTGAGGACTAGAAACACAACACCAGCAATGCATACTTTGAAGCACCTTGACTAACCTGGCTTCACCACCTTTCACTGAATGGAAGAATACAGCTAACCCTGACTAATTAGAGGAGCAATAATTATTATCTCAGACTTTAATTTTAAAACATGAAAGCAAAATTCAAACTGAATTTCAGAGGTTACTGCTTTACTGTGAGTACATTATTCTCCTGGTGAAACTCAGCTTTCAGAAAGTTGATTTCTGAACAAAGCTTCAGGTAAGGCTACTGACACGCACATATGAGGTGGAGATCAGAGCACTTCATACAGCACCATGGAAGAATAATGCACAGAAAATGCATTCACTCTTTCTTAATTTTCCTTTTGTCCCTTTGAAAAAAAAAAAACAAACGGTTAGACCGTACCTAAGAACAACTGTATTTCTAAAATAGCAGGCCAATTCTCAAAAGGAAAACCAAATACTTTCCTACCAAGCCTGAAAAAAACTTGCAGCTGAAAGTTGGCTGAATATGAACTTGTAATAGTGTCAAGTTGATATTTCAACATGAAGCACTTGCAGTCCTATAGATTCAGAAACTGATTTTGAATATTTTATTTAGAACAGAGTTTTCCTTTGAGACTGCTATCCTCTTTGCAGAGACAGGAAAGTACTTACCTACTCATGTTTCAGTTCAATAAAAGCAGGGAGAGCAAAGAAAAGAAGGTAGAAGAGTGGACAGGGTGAACCCCTAGTAAAGATTTTTGTAAGTTTTCAAAACCAGGAGTTTAGACTACCTGTGCAAGATGCAGACCTAGATCCTTGTATTGGCAGTCTCAGGCATATTCTCACAGCCACAGACTTTGCACGTGCATTTTACATCTATGTGACAAGCCATGTAGCGACTGTCCTCACCCGCAGCAGCACACAAAGCCTGATGACTGAAACATTTCAGTCACTGGAACAGCTCAGCTCCCCTGGCAATACACATGCCATATTTTAAGCACTGTTTAAACCATTATCTCATAAGCAGCACTCTCTCCCACGCACACTCCCCAAGAGATACTAATGAAGAATAAGCATTGTCTATTCAATCTCAATGAAAAGTGCCTAGGAGAAGAAAGAGGAGACAATAACAAGAAAAAAAGAAGAAAGACAGAAAAATAAAACAATGCTGCTGCGGAGAGGCAGAGATAGTCTGGTCATACAGTGAAACTCTGTAGAGAGAAAGCAGAAAAGAAATCCTAAAGGGTCACCCTGACTCAGAAGACCCACATTTCTCCAGCTGATTCATTTGGGTCATGAAAGAGTTCTTAGTTTTAGTTGATGGACTGCTCTCAAGGGGTGAGTGTGAAGGGCAAATACTATGAAGTTACACTCAGCAGGTATTTCAATATGTCACAATTTCAAAGAATTTTCTTGTTATTTTCTTCCAAACCTCTCTCTCCTCTAAAAAGAAAGGAAAGGAACAGGGAAGATGGTATTAGGATGTTTCTGGTGTGTTTATCAGCAGGAAAATTGAAATACATTTACAAACATTCCTTTTGCCAGCCACATGAGAGAAGATGAACTCTATTACTTATACTGGGTCAGACACTACCACTTTCTTCAATTGGTCTGAGACCATACTGCCACTGCTTGGGAATCCACTATTAACTGACTCATTGAGCTTCAATGAACTCAGTGGTTCGCTGCCCTTGAATTCAAAACAATCCTCTCGTCTCATCACAGAAAGGAATGCATGTTACATTGCATCACCAAACTACAAAAATGCTAGCATTGTCCACAGGAGGGGAGAGAACAGGATAGTACTATTCATGGAAGTAGAAATAAGTGCAACATACCCAGTCAAAGGTGCTTTGTTTTTTTACTTATTTCATTTGCACATCTAAATATTGAATTGTTCCCCCTAAAAGGTAACGAAAAGAAAGCTTTCCTTCACTTTGTTTACTGACAGAGTTTTGCAATCATCAAAATTTCTAGAAATATGCTTGATTTCCTGCACATTGGCATTTATGCACAGCCTACTGCCTTCTAGTAAACATACATGAATTTCTGATGAAGAACATCCGTTTTCATAGCAGATAACATCTTACAGTCTCACAACATCTCGCGAATAATTCCTCAGCCTCTGGTAATTTCCTTATGCCACAGTATCAGTGTATTGAAAAGAATACGTTATGCATAAAAGAGTTTCCTCTGAATGCAGTTTATTGTCACTTGTATTACTTCTCTTGCAGGTAAAACAGAATTATCAGACATATCACATCACCACCTCTCATTTGTATTTGCCCAGTATTTGAAATTCACAGGAGAAACAGACTGCCAAACCTAGACAGCCCTCAGGACCACAGAGCAAATCTTGTTACCGGAGGGCATGACACAGCCACACTGATGCATGCTCTGAGAAACAGAGCGCCTCAGAGTATCAAACACCCACCCACACTTGGGCACTATGCTCTTCTACAGGAAAAGTACACTATGCCCACAGTGGCTCTTGAGATTACTTGTTCAGAGTTTACTCAACCTAGCCAGTGAATTTTTTGACTATTAAGAAACCTGGATGATCTGGAAGGCATCTTTAAAGAAAACTTAGGAGGCATTCATACACTACTTAGCTAGTATCAAGCTACCAAATATTTAATAAGCCATGTATGGCAAAAGGGAAAAATGCACACCACGCTCATTATAAGGTAAGAGAGAGAGATATTGTGGCTAGGCTTTAGGAAAATTGAATAACTAAACAGAGGTAATCCGAACCATTCAAATATGAAGAAACATGTATTTGCTGCTTGTTCAAAGGCACCATCATGAAGGTTAATGATCAATCCACTTTGATAATACTGTTAATGCTTTTCAGGACCTTAACGAGCACCAGGCTTGTACTTCAAACTATGATTATTTCACCAGATTATGATTTCATGAGACATATTTTATATGCAGTTACTGGTAACAATAATTATAGAAGTTATCCTGAATTATTATACTATGGCTTAATACATGTTAGTTGAATGTATACATTTATTGCAGTCATACTACAATAACACAGGCAGCGAAAGTAATTCACAATTATAGGGAACTTTTAGACTTACTTGCCAATTTCTGTGAAACAGCATAGAACCTGTGAGACAGGACAGAGATGACTTCATAATTCTATTTTTATTTTTTTTAAGCAAACTGTTGTTGGAAAAGATTCTGTTTCTTCAATGTGCTTAGCTTCCTGCTGAAACTAAGAACCGTTGCTAGCCTACTATTCAACATAACTTTATAAGTATTAAGAAAAAACAAAATCAGCAAACTTCCTATTTACTATGTCACACAACTAATCACTTCAATTTCATCTTCATTCCCCTTCTTCCATCAAGGGCCTATGTAATTTTCTAAGAGCATCACATATTGTTACTAAAGGAGGAACACAACACTCAGCACATTTTCTACAGTTATCAGAAATGTCTAGTGCCAATATTATTAACAAATTCAAAAGTGAGCTTATTTTCTCGCAGCTTGCTCTATTTATCTCGATTAGAATTTAAAGATATGAAATTATTCCCTTAAGCATCAAATCTGTTCCTATCAATGGTAATGGTGGAAAGTCAGAGCTTCGTAGTTTATCCCTCAGAGTGAATTTGATTTGCAAAGAGTTAACAATAATTACCTGGAAGTTTTATGGGTCATTAGTTTGGGTGCTTCATTTATAGCAGTGTAGTTTGTCTAATAATGAAAAGAACTAGCTGTGATAAATGAAAACCCTTTGTCTCTACTAAAGCAAAAGAAAAGACGAGAGTAGTAAAAACAGAAGTCTGGTTTGTAATTCATTAGTCCACGATCAGAAAGATGCATCACTTAGTTTGAGACAGGAGCCCTGCTCTTAGAGATGGCACCTGAAGAGGAGGTCAAGCTCATGCGAGAAGCATGCTCTGCCAACTACCAGTGCAGATAAGAGTAAAGGAGATGGTGCAGCACACCAGTGCTGATAGAAGGACTTGAATTGCAGGGCTGCACAGCCTTATAGGCAGCCACTGCCACTAGCAATGACAAGGGACAGCCTTCCCATCCTGCCACTGCCACTGTATTAACAATCCACAAAGGGGACCTTCTTGGTCTTACTGAAAGTTCATCAGCTGTAAGCACAATCCCTTCAGTTACAGAAACTGCAGAAAATACAGCTATCTACAACTTAGTTCACTACAGCAAGCTCGTGGACTTTTGGCTTTTATTCCTTTTGGTTGCTTTTGAAGGTTTGTTTTTGAGGTTTGTTGGGATTTTTTTTTACATTTATTCCTCAAAATCTTAATTTTGTAAGAGCTATTAAAAACCAGCACAAAGTTATTTTTTTACTCCACAGCACTAAAAAGGGGCAGTACACGGCAGTCATTTGAAATTATTTCCATTTACTCAAATACTCCTGCAGTGCTACACAACACTATAATGGAAATTGCTGTTCTGGTTCCATTTCAGGAGTTTATGTATGAATCAAAAAGAAAAAAAAGGACTCTATAATTAATTTCAAGTAATGCTCATATAATAAGTGAACATCATATTCTATACAGTAATTATAACAGGAATTATATTGTTTTATCCATGACAGTCTAAAATGGCACTTTGGAGGAAGAGGTAATATCTTATTAAATATGTTGACACTGTTGAAACAAACAGGCCACCTTTTACTCTTTCTTCAGACACTATATCAGTTAATGTGATCTGAGCGCATGATAAAAAAGGTTAAGGTTTGCATAGAAAGACCATTTCACCAAGCACTAGAGAAAGTTAAAAGGATTGAAGAGGTTATACAATCAGGAGGAAGTTAGCCAAAGTAGATAAAATGTCAGCCATCAGCACAATGTATTCTGACAAACCAATTAAATCTTTCATGAGCATCAATGGAATAGCCTCAGATAGTCAGGTTCTTTTCAGATATATTTTCTTCACAGCCTAATCCGGAGAAGGATTTTTGAGTCCACCCAGGGATTTTGTTCACTTCGGACAGGACAAAAAAAAGCAAAAAAGCAAACAAAGTCAGTTCAAGGGAGTTTGGAAAGATGTGATATTGCAAAGTTAGACTGGGAGCTAAGACATTAATTGTTAAAGTCTTCTGGCTAATTTTAACTCATCACAATATTTACATCAGCTCTTGTTAAAACACAAGACTTGGAGTAATTCTTCCTTATTAGCAGACTCATCAGTTGCCTCGTTAGCACAGTCTTGTTCTACTTCGGCTTTATCTCCCCATTTGTGCAGCAGTTTGCCATGCTAAGAGAAGTGCTGAATACCTTTTCTAAACTATCAAATTACCTGTCTGACTCAATATAATTATATTCTTTCTGTTTGTGTCTGTACAAAAAACAGTGAGCAAAACTCGTCTGATCAAATGTTGTTATTTACCTCCCTGATAATCATCTAAGTGGCCTTTGCAGTGAACAGAGAGAAATGGGCGATTCTGGAACATGATTCGTAGAATCGTGGAATAGATAGGGTTGCGAGGGACCTTAAAGATCACCTAGTTCCAGCCCCCTGCCATGGGCAGGAACATTCCACTTGATCAGGCTGCCCAACGCCCCATCCAACCTGGCCTTGAACACCTCCAGGGATGGGGCAGCCACAACTACCCTTGGCAACCTGTGCCAGTGCTTCACCACTCTCATGGTGAAGAAGTTCTTCCTAATGTCTAGTCTAAATCTTTCCCTCTTCAGTTTACATCCGTTCCCCCTTGTCCTATCCCCACAAGCCTTTATGAATTAGCCCCTCCATCTTTCCTGTAGCACCTTTCAGGTACTGGAAGTTCGCTATGAGATCTCCTCTGAGCCTTCTCTTCTCCAGGCTGAACAAGCCCAACTGTCTCAGCCTGTCCTCGTATGGGAGGTGCTCCAGCCCTCTGATTGTCTTTGTAGCCCTCCTCTGGACCCATTCCAACAGCTCCATTTCCTCCTTACATTGAGGATTCCAGGTCTGGACACAGTATTTCGGATGAGATCTCACAAGAGAGGAATAGAGGGGCAGAATCAGTTCTGATTCTGATTCTGAATCAGTCCCTCGAATTCATTCCATCCTAAGGACATTTGGGACAGGTGAGGTGAAGTATGCCCTGAAAGTGTTTTATTTTAACTCTGATCACCAAGGAAGCCTTATATAGGCAACTACAATAGTAACTACCTGTGCTTAGGAGAAATTACACACACCCTTTCAAAGCACTGCAGCAGAGATAACTTGGTGAACGAAGGTCGTGGCAGTCTCTTCCTAAGGCTCCCAACAACAGCAGAAACATCACCATGATGCCCTTCCCTGGTGAACCAGAGGCTTTCCACACCTCCACAAAGTAATAGTATTTGATAATTTCTTGATATAACAAATACCAACAAATTCATTGACCTCTCTGTCCTGTGCCTCCTCACGTCCTATCCCAGCCAGAGCAGACCAACACGTGTTTATGAAACAATGCTGAGAAAGCAGCTACCTTGTGTGGTAGGGCACACATCAGGGAAGTTCCCCACAGCACACAACTGACCTTTGAAAAAAAACAGAAGCCAACACAGATGGGGCAATGGAAAGGGACATGTGTATGTGTATCAGTATCTATGTAGATATCTGGAGATGAGATAGGCACAGATGGCAAGACTCAGGGGGAAGCAGAGAAGAGAGGCATACTGAAGTAAGAAGACAGGAAAATGAAAACAAGGTGGTGAGAGGAGCAGGCAGTGGGAGCATGCAGAGTGGACCAGGAGATTTGCCAAGTGAAGAGCTGGATAGTAAGAAAGGATGTGAGAAAAAGGACTTCAGAATAGAAGGAGCAGTAAATAGAAAATATGTAGATAGACTTATCGTTCCAGAGTTTGGGAAACAGAACATGCAATAACAAAAAAGTACAGCAGAGAACAGGAGCTGGAATGAAAACTGCAAACAAAGTTTCAGAGGAACAACTGTATTGCTTTTCAAGCTTAGAAAATGAAGAATAGTACAGGAAAGAAGTGAGGAACAGGTAATAAAAGTCATTCTTTTTTCTTTTTTCTTTATTTTTAAATTGGCTCCATCATTATTATCTTAGAGAAGATATAAAATTTGCAAAACAGACACAGTTATCAATTGTGATAACATTTTTTTAAAGCTCAATGCAGCATCAAAAGTGGTGTGTAAAACCAGTTCTGTAGACTTGTTACCTCCAATGCCGTTTCAAATGCTACATATTCAGTACCTGAGGGAAAAAAATACACACAAAATACATCACCCATATCACCTGTATCAAGCTAAACTACCATACCCCACACTTGCATATGAGCATAAGTCATGACACCTTCACTAAAATGCAATCTAAATAGGACTTTGCCAATTGTACATACCTTTGTTGTGCAACCTAGCAGTCCATGGCTAACTGATATATCTGAACAAAACTGAAAAACCACCTTCCTTAGACAATGTGTGCCTGCTCTTCATATAAAATTAAACACACTCTGTAAACTGAACCACCTCCAACTTTTAAAAAAGAAAGTGAAAAGTAATACCAAGCTATTTCTAACAGGCTGCCAATAATCTTCGCCCTCGGGCCCATTTTCTCACATACTAGGACAGAAATTCCTTGTGCTGCCATAAAAGTATTGTAAGTAAATATAATTAAAAAATAAAAACATTTAACTTTATTTTCTACTACTAACAATAAATTTAGTAAGCAAACTTTGCCCTCTTGCACTGTCTTTTCCTACCTAGTGGCATTCTGCAAATGTCAGCTATTTAGGCTAAACATATAATTCAGTTTCAAGCGCACTTGCAGCATACCACTTAACATTTAAATAAAAGGGAACTGCTTTTACTGGTTGCTTTTGCTGTTACAGATCAACTACCGCTTTTCTTGCCATGGTATGAAGGAATAAATCTTACAGTAGCTATCAGTCACTTACACAGCATCATGTGAAGACAAGAGGATCTAATGGTCCAAGAGAAATCCTGGCTGCATACGACACGGCAATGGCCAAAATAAAGCTATGCACTCTCCAAATCTTGTTACTTTAAAGAAGAAAAAAAAGACACCTAAGTTCATTTTTACAGTAGAAGACTCACTATTGATTGCCATGAATTTTAATGAATGGCACTGATGTTATACAACAACTGGATAAAGCACAATCACTCCCAGTTTTTAAGGAGTGAATATACAAAACACTGGGTGGATTTACTCTAATTAAATTTCACTGGTTTATCAATAAGATGTCCTTTCATCAATGAATTGGGTAGGTGCTTTCAGAAGCACGTTCACACATTCCTAGCAAGCCAACACAGTGAACAGCAAGCCTCAGCAGGGTTCTGCCATTTCTAACAGCAAAATGTAGGCTGCACATACTAACAAGGTTTATTGAACACTGCTAAGAATGGCTTATACAGAATCGGTGACAGGTAAACAACGTTGTACTTTTTTTCTGCTCATGGACTTCAAAAGAGATGTCTGTACCACCACGCTTACTTCTTTCACTCTGTAGGTCACAAATAATTGTAACATTCTAGTTAAATGTACACTTTTTTTCTTTAAAGGCTGCCAGTTCAGGAAGCTCATTACATAAGGGAACAGTGGCAACAGCTACAGCATTAATAGCTGATTTCTAAATAGCCAGCATCTGCGACAAATCGGTACAGTGGTGTAATGCTGACATGAAATCAACATACTTTTAAAAAGAAAATAAAGGAAAATGATAAAAGAAAAGGAAATAAATTCCAAGAAAACGACGTCACATATACTTAAAAAAAAACCCTCCTAAGTAAATGAGAAGTGATTTTGAAATACTAGATTTGACGTATCCGGTCACACACCACATTGCTAGTACTGCCTGAACAGAAAACTACAAGGCAACAAAAGGACCAGTATTTCCTCATTCTGGTTGCTCTACTAATGCAGCATGATAGCAAGTATAATGTTTATAGAAAATTATCTCTATTTGTATTGTTTTTCCCAACTTTTGTGTTTTCAAAACTAAAGATATAGTAACCTTGGTTAAAAGCACGATGTATCCACTCTCATTATCTACATCGATGTTATTTCATTGATGGATGACTGCAGGGGAATACACTAAGTATCCAGCACTCATGCTTTAAAAGAAAAAGAGAGATCACAAATCTATAAACATAGCTTTAGCTTTAAGCACAATATTGCAATATCACACTTTGATCTTCCATATTAGTTTTGAGTAACTGCTTACTGCTATTCTATCTTCTAAGATATCTGTGATTACTGCTAATTTGGAACATATGTAACTGGACATACCAAGCTTTATCAGCAAGCCATTTGAACAGATTCCTGAGAGTACGTTCACTGCAAGTTATCACAACATATAATATCAATAAGATGATAAAGAGCACAAAAATTCAATTTCTAAAGCAAGACAGAAAATTGTTGTTTGTTAAACATTATGACCTAGATCGAGATAAACATAATCTCTTTTTATACATAATCTGCATGTATAAAGCAATTTGTTAAAATACTAGTGGAAATTTGCAACCTGTTCCACAGAAATCTTTGAAATTGCTCCACCTCTTCCTCAACCATGTACTAACATAATTTACAGTTATTAAAAGTAGGAATTTAAAAATATATATAATGTAACTCGTGGTGTATGTTGTTGTTATACCACCTAAACTCCATGTAACCACTTTCTGGGAAAGGGGGATGACCTCTGTTTTTTTCTGACAATCAGTCCATTTCACTTTCTTAACTCTAGTTATCCCACACATACTACAAAACAAAGCTTTCTACTTGAGCAACACACCCTTTTCCTTGAGCTAATTAGAAGAAAAAAAAATCAGAATTTTTTAAAATGCCTTCAATGCACACACCATTTCACCAAGTATTTAATCAAATATTAAAAAGTAGTAGTAGTATCCGTTTTTAATACTCTGCTTGTGTGTAAACCTTTGTTACCTGAATAGACATGGGATTATTTTGCCAGCCACATAATTCATTTCTCTAACTGAATTCACAGACGTGAGTCAACTCACAGGGGAAAAGCACTGTATTTTTACCAGCCTTCTCCTCTCCAAACCACTTCCTCTTAGGAACAACTATTCTTTTAACAGATTTTCATTATTAAACTGATGTATGAAAAAGGCCACAGAAATATTTTGGTAGAGTGCACACTTTTGCTGCTTACTGAATTCCTCACGATAACCATGAAAACAAAACGCACAAGGATGGCAAGACAACAGCCTTTTAAGAAATTGATGGGTTATGGAAATTTTTATAGGAAGACCTATGTTTGCTTTCCACATCTGAAAGCAGCATTGTTACATTTCTTTCTTAGATCTGTAATAGGTACCCTGTAAACATTTCCTGTCTTTTGCAGGGTTGGCACACAGCTATTCAAATGAATGTTTGTCCTTAGTAAGTCACAAGGACTGAAGTGGTTATCTGTCAGACTGTTTTTCCTGCCATTTCTGGATCCATTTTAAAAAGAAAATATTGTTCTACAGAGTAATCAATTGAAACCAATTGTCTTATTTATGTTTTTCTCATTACAACAACAAAAGGTATTTAACTTGAATTACAGTAGCTATCATTTCAGGGTGCTCCTCTTTCAACCTTTCTCTTACATTTGATAGCAGAACTGAACCAGATCATCAGAAAAAAAAAATTATAATTAATGCTTTTCACCACTAATTAGGTGACTGATTAGACTCTGCAACCTTTTATCTACCGTGTTTTAAATTCTGCGTGTCTCTCAGGCAGACAGGTGGGTATTTCAGGTAAAAATTCCAGCAGGGACATAGATTTATAAGGGTTGGCAGAACACCACAAAAATTTGGAAGGATGAACTCCCCAACCTCACATCATATCTCTGCTTCAGACAAGAATTTGCAAAACAATTGGAAAACATACCTCAAATTGTGAGCAACAAATTCATGAATTTAGAACACATGGCATAAATTTTCCATTTTTCATTGAAACATGAGAAAACTGAGAATCCAGTACATGGCTCTGCATTTCTAAATTAAATACAAGCATGGGTTTCTGATCGTTCTTCAGTCACAAGGACCCTGAGACTCCAAAAGAAATACATATTTTTCAATCATGCTAAGGGGGTAACAAAAATGACCCAACTTCCTATGCATCATTTTATATTCCAGTATACTATATCACTTTTTTTTTCCAAAAAGTTCTCTCATCTTTTACTGACCCATATTTAATTACTATGCCAATTTCTTGTTGATGCCAACGGGCACCCAAGAAATAAAGGGGGAGTTAATCTTTAATTCAGTAACTTTTATGAATCATTAACTCTGTTTCAAACATAATGAATTTTAAAAAATGCATTGAATCGTTATTTAGGGTTGCTTGCATTTCTTATGAAGGGGAGAAGAACTGTGCAGCAACTCACTAGGTGAGGCCTGAGTTCTGTTGTGTTTTCAAGCAAAGATCAAATGTTTCATTTCTTTCTATATATTTAGCAACTCTGGAAGCTTTTTTTCTAGGTCAGTAACAAAGAAAATTAAACTTCTAGGCATTAGTAGAATGCTGCCATTTATTTTGAGGCTCTTTTCTATTAAATAGTGCTACCTGAGAAAGAAGAAATAGACCTCTACTCTTGTGTAAGGTCTGTGCCTTGTAGTAACTCTTGTTCTCTGGAAACACAGGCATGCTTTCAATTATTCTAGGCTCAGTTATTTCAGTACTTTTCTGCACTAATTTTTGCAAGATTTCTATAGTCACTATTTACTCACAGAATCTAAAATTGTGATTTAAATTGTTTATGTACAAATACTGTGTTAATTGCATGTATCATCAAGAGGCATTTATCATTCATCATTTCAAATATGAAGTTTCAAGATATATTATTGACGTGCTAAACACATCTTACTCTCTTTAGTTTTCTGCTTTTGAAGTTCTAAACATTTCTGCACCACCTTGTGTTTTTCCAGCAACCAAACAGAAGCAGCTAGGACATAGTTACATTCTTGTTTGTTTGCTTGTTTTAGTTTTTGTTTTGCTAAAGGTTTTTTTCTTACTAATTTTGCCTCACAGGAAAAAACAACTGCCCAGAAACCATTCTAATCAGCAAGACTGGTTCTTCAAAAACAGGAGAAATCAAAGCTCAAGGTCAAGTGAAGAAGGAGGGGGAGGACATACCCCAGGCACCAGAGCAGAGATTCCCTTGCAGCCTGTGGTGAACACCCTGGCTATGCAGGTTGTTTCCTGGCAACCCAAGGAGGTCCACAGCAGAGCAGATCCACCTGCAACCCAGTGCACACCCCACAGCAAAGCAGGCAGGTGCCCAAAAAAACCCTATGTGTCTGTGGAGACCACACACTAGAACAGGCTCCTAGCAGGTCGTATGGACCCACGGACCCATGAAGAGAGGACCCATGGTGGAGCAGTGTCAGGACTTCTGACCCCATGGGTGGCCCTTGCTGGAGCAGTCTGTCTCTGACAGACTGCATCCTGTGGATGGGAACCCAAATTCTTGAGGAACTGGATTCTGTGTGAAGGACTGTTCATAGAATCATAGAATAGTTAGGGTTGGAAGGGACCTGAAAGATCATCTAGTTCCAACCCTCCTGTCATGTTGAAGAACATTGTAAAGGACTGTCTCCCATGGGAGGAAGCCCATGGCAAAGTAGTGGAAGAGTGATAGTAGGAAGAATCAGCAGAGAGAAAGCATTATGAACTGACCACAATGCTTTGAATTGAGCTTTGGAAGATGGGTGGGGTGTGGGGGGAAGGTGTTTTTTAGATTTGTTCTGATTTCTCACTATTCTACTCAGTTATTAATTGGCAATAAAATTAGTTTTCCCAAGTCGAGTTTGTTTTGCCTGTAATCGTAACCAGTAAGTGATCTCTCTACCCTTATCTCAACACACAAGCTTTTCATGGTACCATTCTTCCCCTCCACCCTGTTGAGGAGAGAGAGGGATACAGCAGCTTGGTGGGCACCTGGCACCTAGCTAAGGTCAACTCGTTCAAAGGCTAGTTTTTAGTTTCTACACCATGGGTAAGAAAGAAACATCTGAGAAAAAATTGAGGTCTGGTTCAAAATCTAATGCGTATAAGATTACTCCAATTACATTTAGGTCATAAATCAGGCAGATTTAACTACCAAAGGAACCAGGGTCTGATCAAGCTTCTAATAGAAATAAACGGCACAAAATGCTGAACTTATCTCAAAATGGAACATGACTGACATAAGAGAAGAGTTATAAAACGAGACTGCAAAAAAAAATTATAGAATATTGGACTGAGACACAGGAAGTCTCATCCAGAACAAATGTTTTAGCACTTCTTTTATGGTATAGTTTATTGCTTCAAATAACAGCTGATGCATAAAACACTGAGCTTCAGGTTTGGAAATTAGCCTTGTACGCAAAATTAGAAAGGATTAGGAGTTCCATTTCAGTTGTGAAAGTCAAAACTTCTGTCTTTATGTTACAGGAAGATCTGGAGAAAATGATCTGAAATCTCCAAATACAGAAATGCTTTTCAGGAGGGAATGTGGAAAAGTCAGCCAAAACTGCAACTGTAAGCACCTTAACACCTCTGAAAATACCATATACTCTTTTAAAAATGGAACATAAGACGGGCTTGCAAGAGGCTTTCCTTTAACTCACAATTGAATCTGCTGAACAACAAGTCAGAAGTGTCTTGCAACTGAATTTGATGAGGAATATATGGTTTCTGGACAATATACCATTGTGCTGATTTTAGCAGGGGTAAAATTAATTTTCTTTATAGCTGTTAGTACAGGGCTATGTTTTGGATTTGTGCTGGGAACAATGATGATAATACAGGGCTGTTCTAGCTATTGCTGAGCACTGCTCACATAGCCAAGGCCTTTTCTGCTTTTCACGCCACCCCACCAGCAAGTAGGCTGGGGTGCACGAGAAGATGGGAGGGGGCACAGCTGGAACAGCTGACCCAAACTGAACAAAGGGATATTCCATACCGCAAGATATCAGCAGCAGCTGTGGGAAGAAGGAGGAACAGATGGCATTCAGAGTGATGGCCTTTGTCTTCCCAAGTAACTGTCATGCATGATGGAGCCCTGCTTTCCTGCAGATGGCTGAACACTAGCCTGCCACTGGGAAGTAGTGAATTAATTTTTTGGTTTGCTTTGCTTGCATGTGAAACTTCTGCTTTACCTAATAAACTGTCTTTATCTCAACCCACGAGTTTTCTCACTTTTGTTCTCCTGCTTCTTTCTCCTATCTCGCTGGGAAAGAGTGAAGGAGAAGCTACGTTAAACCATGGCAATTGTACTATCTTATGATCTTAAAATTAAAGCTTGAATACTGGTTTTAAGAAGACTTTTCAAAATTATCTTTGGCTGACGTTGATGGCAGCGTAAACTCACTTGCTGAAAAAACATTCAGACACTGAAGAGATGATCTAGCTCTAGGATTCTTAAACAGGAAATTAACTGTAGATAGGATCTGGAGAAACTCCTGGCCATTCTGTCCAAAAGATAGCATCATGTGGAATAGACTGCTGGAAGCCATGACTGAGAGGCTAGGGGAGTGGGATGAGATGAGACACATTTGAAATGTTGGGTCCAGTTCTGAATCCAATCAAAAGATGTGAACTTACTGGCAAAGAAAATAATTCACTAAGACAGGTTTTCTGACAACTCCACTCTGGCAACTATACAGATTGCAGATGTGTTTCCACTTCTTTGCGCAGGAATCCTTGAATTTAAATTGTTCTGCATTACACCTTTGCAGAGATGATCCATGTTTTGAGGTAACCATAAACACACAGTAACATCACAGATTGGAAGTGCTCTAGTAATAACGTTAGACTGATTTAACCTATTTTAACATGAAGTCATTGGCCAAATGAGCCACCATAGGAAAAGATGGCTTGGAGTCCATGACCTTCACTCCTTTCTCTGTCTTCTCCTCCTGCAGCTGTAAGGCAAGAGGAGCTCAGAGAAGTCAAGTGCTTCATAATATATTAGTATGACTAAGTGAAAACGAGACTCAAAAGTGAAAACTGAGCACAGGCAATGGCTTTAACATAAAGTTCATTTTATATTATTGTTCCTGTTCTTTTCTTTCAAGATTTATTTGGTTCACAAAATACTTCTCAATGCCTACTCCCTTAGTACCCACAGCCTTTGTTGTGCATGCTGCCTTCCATCTCATGAAACAGCAAAACACATTATTTTCAAATTCCCTGGTCTATGGCAGTCAAATTATAAAACACCAAAACCAAAAAGACCCACAACTCAACAGGGACGCATACCAGCAGGACTACTGCTGAGCAGCAGAAACGCAGAACTTTTGAAATCGAATATACAAGCCACAACTGTATTTATTTTTTTCCCAAAACACATTAGTCATTTCTCATCTGACTTGCTGCATTCAGAGCTCATGGCCTCAAACCATCCACAGTCTGTCTGCATGATCTGTGTGCCTGGGGTTCTGTCTTTCCAGTGGACAGAGAGTTTCTCTGAGACAGAGACTGTCTTCTTTGTTACACACTGTTTTGTGCAACATTCATGCTCTTGGGTTTGCACTATGCACATCAATGTAAAGTAAAAGACACATAAATAATTATACACCCATGAAGGCACAATACGATATTCCTATCCAATATTCCTATCCCAGCAAGAAGCTACTTTGCCTAATCCATCCTAACCCCAAATTTTTCATTTCATTTCAAAGAAACCCCTCTCTTTCACTCCATTCCCATTGCAGAATATTTTATTTCCACCTTTCTAGGAGATACTCCATCATTCCATAACATGTTATTGCCTTAAGCAAAGGAAAGGTTTGGTGAAACTCTATGAGCTATCCTACACAGGCTGTTAGATTCAAATAATACATTGACACATTCTGACCTTAAAAAGTGTACCTCTCTTATCGCTAAAAGGAATTGTCTCGTGTATTTCCACACATACCCAAGCTCTAGATGTTCATCCTGGATGCTAAGAGAGCTTGCAAACAAAATACAATACAGACTTGCTCAGACATAAAGTCTGACTTTGTGTTTATGTAAAATATAAATCTGTTCAGATATACTGAGTCCAAGAGGCACGTATCATCATCTAAACTCTCTGGTTACATTTTATATGCAATACTACAATCAGAAACCACAAACACCCTACAGAATTCTGTTCAGCTCCTCCAACTTGTGCAGACGAGAAAAAATTTGGACTTCTTTGGTGGGGAAAAAATGTTGTTGGCTGAGAACAGTATAAAATTAATTGTTAAGATGCATTATGAAATGGTAGTGGCAAGTCACATTTCTATTTTGAAACCATGACTGGATTAAATGACACTTAGGAAGACAGGTTGCTATATTCCCATTTGAGAACACCAAGCAATGAAAGAAGCAGCTTTCATGTCTATTTGTTATTGTTTTGCTAACTGGTAGGGTAGTTTCTCCTTTCCTCCATGTGGTCACTCATTGTAGTTTCAATGACTCATAGCATTCCTACTTGATTGAAGATGAGTTTTTCAGTCTGTAACAAATAACGTGCACTTACATCACTAAGTAAAAGCTGCGGCTATACCAGACAACTTTAGTATGGGCAAAACTTCTCTCTGAGTCTATGTATATTTGTGGCACAACCAGTTGAAAGAAAACAAACAGCAATAATCACATTCTCTTGCCATTATGGATCCCTCAAATGAGTCATAACTTATTGCATGAACCCTTAATAGCTAGCAATTAAGATTTTTTGACCTCACTCTTCTGTAACAGAGATATAGATTGTTTTAATTCACTGATTCAATTTTTGTGTCTTTTTTCCCATCTTACAAGCTGAATTTTTAAAGTTTTAAATTTCTCTTAAAGAGCATATTTTTACAAATTGGAATTGTTCAGATAGGCTGATCTCTCATCCTCGGACAAAGTATCTTGCCCAAGAAAACTACCAACTATAACACAGAACTAAGTAAATAATTCTGATTTATTCAGGTGTTCAGTAGATTAGTTTAAATGCAGGGAAACTGCTTCAAATATGAGTGAGAAATAAAGATAATTTAAAACAAAAAAACATATAGTAATAATACTGATAGGGGAGATCCAAAGTCTAACAAGGCTTTCGGAATGAAAGCTGTGGGCATGAGGGGCCAGGCATGCTGGTCTGCATTAGTAAGAGCACTGCCAGCAGGTCAAGAGTGCTGTTAACGTGCCCTCTTTTCAGCACTGGTCACATACACCTGAAATGCTGGGGTACGATCAAAAGACGTGAACATACTGGCATGAGTCCAGCAAAGAAAATAATTTAGTCCAGCCTTTAAGATGATTTAGGGGTTGGACCACCTGACATAGTAAAAGAGTCTAAGAGAGCCGGGGCCATTCAACACAGAAAACAGAAGGCTCAGGAGGATCTCATCAATGTCTGCAAATACATCACTAGGGTAGGGGCAGGGCAGTAAATAAGATGGAGTCAGACTCTTCTAGGTGTTGCCCAATGACAGAATAAAAAACAATTGATACAACATGAAGTACAGAAAATACCATTTAAGTGCAAGGAAAAATAAAAACAACAAATCACTGTGAAATTGCTTAAAGATTAGGGCAGGTTGCCTAGAAAGATTGTTAGAATTTCTATCCTTGGCAATACTCAAAACCCATCTGGACATGGCCCTGGGAAATGTGCTGCAGCTGCACATGTTTTGAGCACAGGAGTAGGGCTAGATGAGCTTCAGGGGCTCCTGCTAGCTTCAGCTACTCTGCAACTGTACAACCCACAGCTGTTAACATACTCTTAACATTTATGAAACTCTCATCCGTTGTATTTGTCTCAGTAGAGCCACTAAACTCTGTTTCAAAGGAGTCAGTATTTTCTGGATACAAGTGAAGTTATGTTATAAAATATTTCCTCTGGTTCCTCAATATTTTCTTATCATTTTCTAACTTGGAGACCTGCTAAGAAAGACTCTTGACCTATAACGGCTTCTAAAGGAGAAGTCCCTAGACAGCTTCTGTGACATAGCATCAGCACTCCTGATTCGGAGCAATTAACTTCTATGAGGCTGTTTGAATGGATGAATCTACTTCTTAAATAAATGTTTCTAATTCATAGCCTCTCTGCTGTTTAGTTTTGTTTCTAGTAAAGTCAAGTCCAGCTAACTACCATTATCATAAATCAAGTTCAGTCAGGTTTCTTATCAAAACTCTCCAACACAATAAGAAGGAAATCAGGCAGCCTCTGAGAATGAGATAGGATGCACCCTTCTCTAATTAATTTCCTAAAATATAGAGAGTAAACAATAACTGACAATTTGTTAAACTTTTGTTTGATGTGCACTGTCATAAGAAATATAGAAAAAAAAAAAGAATGGTTGGACTATGTAAGGCTTCGAGATTAATTTTTAGTAAGAGTTCAATTTTTCAATAAGGATCCACAAGTAAGCGCACAGCATTCTGAAGCCATGGGCTCAGCTGTCACTTCATTGAAATCCATAAATTTAAGTAACTTCATCTAAGCTGAAGTTTTCATTGATTAAAGCTGATTTTTAATATATTTAATGTTTTCCATTGAAGTTAGCTCTCAAGGAATTCAACACACTGAAAAAGCAGAAGAATATGCAAACAAAAGCACCAGCTGATTAGCACTTTCAAAAACTCCCAGAGATCACAAGGATTTAATTAAGAAATTAAATGTAACAGCACAGATATCACTCTGCCAGTTCTGAGACAACTACTTTCCAGTCACCCTGTGAAGCTTTAAGCCGCTCAAAATCTGTTTTACAAAGAAGATGGAGAATATGTGATTGTACATCCATCAGTAACTAATGACAATATGCAGAAAATATAAGATTAATAACTAATCCTTTGGTGTATTTTGCACATCAACATTCACAAGTTCACACCACCCTTCTGCTTTTAAAAGTTCAAAGCATCTTTCTATTTTTCCTTTCACAAAAATCTGTCTGTATTTTTTCATCACGGTAGATCTGATGATAACACATTTCTAGTCTACGTCTTCTAACATGATGAGGTGAAACAAATCTCTAACAGAAAGTTAATACATATTTTGGTAATCAGACAGATTCTGCTTTGCAGCCACTCAAGGCACTGAAAACATGGTCCTGGACAGGATTAGCATTGTATGAACTCATTGTACATGTAAGTATACCAGGCGCCAACCTACACTGCATCAGATCACATAACTACAATACAGTATTTAGAAAAAGAGATTTATTCATAGGAAAATTTCAGTTTTATGCAGGAGAAAACCAGGCATTATAGGGAGATACGGGTTCAATTACCACGTTCTGCTGTTTCAAAAGCTGTGAACAGTCACAAGGATCCGAACTGAAATGGCAGCCTACATGGGAAAAAAACAGAAAAAGGAAAAACAAAAAATAAAACATAATCCAACAGTGTGCCAAATCATCAAGAAAAAAATAGCTAAAAAAATGAAGTTAATTTGTCACAAAATGTAACTTTTAGAGAAACAATATCATCAGGTAGTCACAAAAAAAGAGAATGGCAGGGTATGATACTTCCCACCAACAGCATGTGATTGAACTTGGGCTTCTGTCAAGGCTATTTTTATCCTGTGAGGATGTCTGAGAAGATAGTTGACATTTTATTGCTTTATTCTTATTCATCTATTATAGATGTGCACACAGAGAGAGTAATGAACAGGCACAATTAAAAACACTGAGGAAACAAACAAATAAGATCTACTTTGGATTGTAATAGAAACCAGTACTACTCCTCAGGTTTTCTTTCAGGGTTATGCAAACACACGTGCTGGCATGAGACATAGCTGTGTCAACCTAGCAGTTGATAAGTCTCAGAAGAGAGGTTAGAAGAAACAATAAATATCCTAAAATAGAAAGAATGAAAGTTATTTGAATGCATAGATAGGTGTCAATAATCAAGAGCAGAGCAACTTACACTGCAAGTTGTCAGTCTGCAAGAAAAAAAACAAACAGAGAAAAACCACATACAAGATCTCCCACACGTAAACTATACTTCAGAAGGAATAGAACTCACCTTAACTTCCAAGTCATACAAAGTCCTGGAGGGGCATCCACAAGTTTCCCCCGCTAGTATTAATGGAATAGATCCAAACTATAGTAGTAAAAAATCAAACTCTTTTCCTCTCTTGAAATCTGCTCTAACTTGCCAATAAAAATTTCTGCTTATACCCCAATACACAAAAATTCAGATCACAAAAATTCTGCCACATAAGTGCCATAAATAACTGTTTTCAAATGACATAAACAACTTTGAAAATTTAATTTCTCTGTCAACACTTTGAGATTTCCTCTCTGCATCATCTGCATTTGCAAAAGCAAGAAGCACTTAAGTGTTTACACTATGGATGTAAAGGATTATGGACGTGACAGATTTCACACCTCTAGGATGATGTTCCCACTTTTACTGCTAGGAATAGACAAAACAGGACTTAGTTTGATATGTCAAAATACATTTCTTAAGACAAGGTGCTTTTAATCTTGTAGTGCCCAGTCTATTGGATCTGGAAGCAGAAAAAAAAAAATCTTTCTGCTGCCAGATGAAACTGAACATTAGCAAAGTTTGCAATCAGATAAGCATTAGAGAAAGAAAGCAGATTTCAATTCAGTAAGTGGTCTGAAAATATTCGCTTTAAGTGCAAATGGAGAGACCAGTGGACAAAGAAGCTCAAAGATATCTCACATTGCTAACGTTTATGTAAGAACACATTGTTATATTTTGCTTAACAATTAAGAACGTGAAAAATTTGTCTCTAACCTCAAGCCCACTCAAGCTGACCTCAGATTTAAGATACAAGATGGTGTGTGAAGTTAAAAGGAAGAACTGCACAGCCAAGAAGCCAGTCTGGAATTCTCCTTGTTAGTTGGCATCCCCTCTTTCAGATTTCTTTCTCCAAATACACTAAAAGCTGCAATTTTGCAATGAGCTTCAGAGGTGGTTGATTTTGTCCTCCTTTTATCAGCACTTATTGTCTTGACGGCTATGAGACAGATGATTTGTTTTCATACATTCTAACCTTGAAAGCACCAAGAGTTTTGTTATTTGTATTGCTGTATATATATTGCCTTACACCGCCATGGTTAAAAGCGTTTGAATGTATACTGCATGTACACAGCTTGACAGTCCCTATGCCACAGAAGGTGAATTCACCCAGCCCGTGTGCAGTGGGCCACCGCAGAAGAAACTGTAATGAGGCCATAGTGCTATCAAGCAGAATCTACGCAGAGTTTAACCTTAAGCCTTGGCAGTAGAGCCCCATGTGTTAGACTGCTATAACCTCAGCACGTTTTCTGGCTTAGTATGTGCTGACTTTAACAATGCTACTGTACATACCGCTTGTAAGACAATGTTCCTACAGAGATGCGTAGGGTAAGAATGCTCTTGGCCAACACTGACATACCACCTAGCATATTCAGTATTGTACAGGTTAAAACACTCATAACTTTGCTTTGTATACTATAAAGATGTGAAGAAGAGTGAAGTTGTTGAGCCTCACCATGCATGGCACCAGCATGCCACAATTGGCATGAATTTTCTTGCCTGACAGCACCTACACTAGATTACCCAACATCAGAAGGGACATAAGACAGCAAACACATTTCCTACCGTTTCTATCCCCATCAGCTTTAAGTGTCTGTGCTTTCTGTGCTGACACCTCAGAAAAACAGACATCTTCTCAGTGCAAAAAAACATGAGATAGAAGAAGACGAGTAAGACTACAAAGCAAGGAAAAGCTCATGAGGAAGAATAATAAAATGACTGGAGGCCGGTCTCAGAGCAACAGCAATTTGGCCAATCAATAAAGGAACTGAGAGAGATGTTAGAAAATTTTTTTGTATCATTTCGTTTTAAATAGAAAACCACCAGGGTAACTGATTAGATACCAAAAAGCAGGCATAGAAGTCTGGTGTCACATAGCATCAGAATCATAAATTGACATCCTGCTAGCTAAGGTTAAGCAACAAAGGTTCTTAAAAGTAAAAACAAGCTAGCAAAAGCAGATAAAAAAAGAAAAGTAATATGATCACCTTTTTATCTTTTGCTTTAACCATTACAATAGCATTCTGTGTAGAAAAAAGAAAGGCAAACTGTATTGTCAAGTTAAAAAAAAACCCTACTAAAATAACAAGTTAAAAGTGTTAGCTGCATGATTAGATAGAAAAAACAATTATTCTCAACCAGGATTATTATTTTGCTTCCCAGCTAATAAAAGAGCTGCTGGATCCAAAAGAGAAGGGGTCTGGAGCTTTAGAGCTCACCTGATGTCAGCTTTCTCAAAACATTCCCAATCAACCACAAGAACAGTGGGATCTATAAATGACAATCATCTGTTCTTTTGTTATAGCAGAATATATGAAAACAGATTAAGTTATTAAAATAATAGATTACTAGGATGCCTCATTTCCCAATATTTCTGTGTTTTCATACTTTCCAAAAGCCTCATCTTTGTTCCACAAAAAAAAATCTCTTAAAAGAGCATTTTCCCCTCTGCTCTTCCAAATTTTTGTTCCTATCCAAGCTCTGACTCTTCATCTTTCAACCCTTATGTCAGCAATCCTGTAGGTCCTGTAGTACTCAGGAATTTTCCAACTAGCTTCTCTCTCCAGCTTCAGTTCTGCTACAGGCAGAGAAACAAAACATCACAGAAATTCTTCCCCCTTCTTTCTTTGGGATTGTACATTTTTTTCAGAGAAGCAGAAAGTAAACAAATAATTTCTGACTCAGAGACCACCTTCCTACCTGTTCCTTCAAGGGAAGCTCAGAGCTTTGCAAACATTGCTGTTTTCTCTCAAGGTTCATCTAAACTCCCTTGTTTCGCCACAACAAATGAAAGCCCCAACTTTTGAGCCTGACTTTTTTTTCCAAATTCAGAGAGAAACTTTGGACTTAACAAAATTACAAAATTTTGTAACTCAAAACTTTATTTCAAGGTATGAAAGGCAACTAAAATTGTATGGTCACTTTTCTACATTTGATGAACAAATTGTTTAAGTCTTACTACTCCATTGCAATCCATCTGCTTGTATATAAAAATCTGATCATTTCACCTGCAAAGTGATCATCCCAGGAATTTTATTTACAGGCTTGCATAGTTTTGTGCCTGATTTGTGTGTTTGTTTGTTGGAGTTTTTTCTGTCCTGGGAACTGTGCTATTTGTGATGTATATAAAAATCAGTAGTTATATTTTGCACCTGTACAAGGAACACTAGAAAAATGGGCATTACTTACATGACAAGTGTCTCTTCTAGGTAGCTACAAATTCTTTATCAATTATTTACATGAAAAGCAAAACTACAGAATTTGTACATTTGCATGATCTGTTCTAAGTGGAAAAGTTAAATCACATATTTATGAAGAAATACGTGGGATTTCACAAATCTTTCCAACATTAAATCGAGCTTTCATCAGAATAGTATATTGAAGTAATAAGTATGCATTTAAAACAATAACCTACCTTTTAATTAAGAAATAATTTCTTAAGCAGCTTTGGCATTTATTCAGTAATGCCATGCTCTGCATTTATTTAATGTCATAAAGGATTTAGTGAAAGCCAGAACAGAATCTGATCTTATTAGCTGTGATTCTCACCTTTCAAATACCTGTGAAATTGGTGAACTAGGGAAACAGTGATGTCTAGAACTCTGACAAGTAAGCATCTTACAGAAGCATATGATATCAACTGGGTTTTGCTAATCTATTTCAAGGAATATGAGATTCCTCTGAGAGAAAATAAGGTCTGCCTTCAGTACAGGTCTCAAAATCTGGATACTACCATGACATCTAATGGTCTGGATTAGGTGGGAGGAAGCATTAGATGATCTAAGGATCCTTTCTGGCTTCAGTCTGTATTAAATCTATCAATATTCAAATTAAAACCAAGTAGTGTAGAAAAGTTAACAAAACAATCAGCTTTCTGCAACTGATTTTGCTTTTGACAACATCATGAAGAATCTTCTATTTCTCAAAATATTAATCAAAGAAAATGAGTAATCACTTGTGGCTTACTGTATAAACTGTGTTTGAATCTTATCAAGGAGCTATTTGTTAATAGGTACATTACCAACAGTGAAGCAAGATGAGCAGTATCATGCACATCTAGTATAAACAAAGAAAGAACTTGCAGCAGCTTCGGAAGGGAAAGGATTTCAATCACAGTTGGGTAGCTGCAATGGTGGATATGTAAAAAAAAAATAAAAGCGGACTACCAATTTGGTCATGCAGGAGAAATTATGTGCAGGCTTAGCAAATGCACACATATAGCTAGAGGAGGTTCTCCCAGGATGTTCAATCCTGTCTTTTCAATTGGATGTAATGACATGGGACTCCTCCAAATGCTGCACAACGTACAGAAATTTAACTTCTTAACCAGCTTTCTCAGGCTGGAAGGGGGAATACACAGGTAGAAAGGACTTCTGTTCTGTTCAACGGAAAAAAGGATTGTTCATCGTTGACTTTTTTTCCACTCATCAGTGTTACAACGGGATAAAGAAAACTGCCTGTGATTTACATAGCAGGTCAGCATATGCACTTCAAATGTTTCTAGGGTGACAGGGAAGAAAGCACTCGGGTATGCCGTTATACTGCTTACCTGGAGCACACTGTAGAAAAATTGTCCTCTCACTATTGCAAGCACACAATATGACATGTTTCAGAAGATAACCGTAATAGCTCCCCCAGGGGAGGTTCAGGTTGGATATTAGAAGAAAATTCTTCACAGAAAGAGTCATTGGGCACTGGCAGAGGCTGCCCAGGGAGGTGGTCGAGTCGCCTTCCCTGGAGGTGTTTAAGGAACAGGTGGATGAAGTGCTGAGGGACATGGTTTAGGGAGTGTTAGGAATGGTTGGACTCGATGATCCAGTG
The DNA here is from genome assembly GCF_017976375.1 of Cuculus canorus. Lineage (NCBI taxonomy): Eukaryota > Metazoa > Chordata > Aves > Cuculiformes > Cuculidae > Cuculus > Cuculus canorus. The sequence goes on from NC_071441.1 coordinate 65,097,302, forward strand.
GGTCCTTTCCAACCTGGTGATTCGGTGATTCTGTGATTCTTTGCTTTTCCTCCTTTTCTCCTGCTACTTATAATCTCAACTCCCACTAACTTCTTCCACCATAAGCAGCCATGCAGCTCATAGTTGAAATTATTAAAAAGGCAGTTCTGTAGTAAGGCTGATCAAAATATTGTTTAAATTCAACTAAACTTATTTACTCAAAAATGTTAACAAAGCATTCACAGTTTTCTAATTCTGAATTCTTCCGCCTAGCACTACCACCCTTCCTTACAAAGAAAAGAAATTACTGGAACCATGAGGCAATCTTTATTTTCTCAGTTTCTCAACCAGAAACACCTGCCCCTTTCTTCTTTTTAAAGTCTCTAGCAACAGGTGTGACTTTTCGCCTGCTCCAGCATAATGGTCCCACACTCTTCACGCCCCGCTCCTAGGGCTGCCACCCATCAATTGCATGGGTGATGACAGCAGGTGTTTTGCCCAAACGACATCAAACAGAAACCACCTACCTCTGTGCTCACTTTTCTTTGCAGAGAGATCAGACACATTAGTAATAACCCATGGGTGCCCTGCTGCTGTGTTGTTTCAAAGCAGCTGTTGTTACACTGCACTGCAGAGGAACAGAACATTTTCTAGGATAAATATTGTTTGCAGCCAGGAACTGGTGATAGTTTTTACAATTTATGTTGTAATTGTGGTGAAAGGACAAAAGGAGGAGTGTGTGTTAATCAGCCACCTTTGTCGGTATTCCAATGATGTTATTTTGACTGTGGATGGGGAATTATTCTTGTTGATGTAAGTGAAGTTTGTGAAGATTGCATGATAAATGTGTGTTCTGAGGTTTTTCTGATAATGATAAAAAAACCTTTATAAAATGATGCTGCAGACAAGAAACAACTGATCTGGGTTTTACAGAGCTGTAATTATTCACTACCTGCTTCTTCAGTTTGTTCTCATATTTCATTATGCTGAAAACAATGCCCTAGGGAAATGCATCTGAAGAGTCCAGAACACATCTGTTCCAGATCTGCCACTTAAATGTATATACAAGGGTACGAAAACTCACAACACTCTAGAAATAATTAAGACCAATCACATCCTTTGATTCAAATACCATTTGCTGACATCCTTTTTTACGGAGAGGAGTCTTCTAAAAATTCTAGAAGTCATTATGCATAACTTGGTTAGGAAAGACTTATCAACACATCTTACTCACTCTACTTTTATTAAAAGAAAAACGTAGGCAACTTCACCAGTTGGTTTTGTTCCTATATCCAAATCTGTTAGTTTTACAAGGTTTCTGAATGACAGGTATATAAATGCTGCTGTGTTTCAGATCACACATTTTCTGGACTTCTACAGCTGCTCAGCCTCCGCCCCTTCTTCATGCATCTTACTAAAATAACTGCTGTTCCATCAGTTACTAACAGAAGACACATCTGCAGTGACTCTGACTTTTTAATTTTCCTGCCTATTTAAAGATCTTGGATTTGAGTTCATAAATCATTGACATTATCTTTCTTCTTAAGAAAAAATTCTACACAGAAGCAAACAGTTAAATTTCAAGTCAGCAAAATCACAAGCTGTGTTGAAAAGCTCCAGATGACACTTATTTATAAGATATCCATGCAAAGATGCTTAGAAATTTAAAATAATTCACTTCTGAAAGAAAGTGTGCTCTAGGTTACATGAAAGTATCTTTTCCCACAACAGAGGCTTGTAATCTACCAACTTCACTGTCTGATTGGATCACTACATTAGCAACTGCTTCAGTGGCACTGTAATCTGTAGGAGTGGTGCACAAGTCATATGAGCTGCATCTGCCTTCATTAAAATGCCAACACCCATGCTGTATTATACTGTTATGAAAGACCGTAACTCTATTCACTATATTAAAGTAATCATTGCAGCACCTTATGGACTAATATTTAATATTTCGAGGCCAGATTGGACAGGGCGTTGGGCAGCGTGATCTAGGGGTAGGTGTCCCTGCCCACAGCAGGGGGATTGGAACTAGATGATCTTTAAGGTCCCTTCCAACTCAAACTATTCTATGATTCTATGATTCTAATATACAGCAGACAACTATGGCCACTTACCTTACAAAGAAACATTTTGTTTAACATATCCAGGTATTGACTTTGGAAATCATACTTGGTTTATGGACTTTGAGAAAGCATGGCAGATTTTTATGTGTTTCCTTTGCCATGAAAAAGTGAACAGAAGGAGAGTGAGCTCATAATATTTTATATGAACATCTTCAGTTGCAGTGCTTGTGTCCCTGATCAATTACAGCGTTTAAACCAATTCTTACTTTTAATCATATGCGTAATACCATTAACTTCCATTCTCAAGTCCCTTCACAAGTTGATCCCTCATTTCAGACTGAATAATCATTATTATTAGTCAAGCACTATTAGAAAAAGCAGAAATAGAATCTCTTTTATAAAAAACTAGGTGATTTAATCCAGGACTCAACAAAATACCAAAAGAATTTTTATCTTTCTGTACAAGCTGTACAATTCTATTCACAGTATTGCTTTTCAGAGCAGAGCTGCATTTTTTTGTTCTCTCCTCTTGCAGGTTTCTATTTTTATATTACTCTCCTATATGCAAAGCCTTTCACTCTTAAAAATAAGCTTATTTTATCAATTAAATCCCCCAAATCTCCATAATTTCCTTAAGTAAATAGTAATGGTTCACAGCAAACCAGTACTTTTCACAACTATAATCAATACGAAAGCTTTTCCTTTTGTTGCAAATTAGGAACGGATAAGTACACTTATATAAACTTCTAATATATAAAATGGGTTTTCAAGGAAGGAAGAAAAAAGACCCCTTTTGAAGAAAAAGGCTTTTCAGTCTGCTCCAAAGCCTAATTCAGAAAAAGTTCCATGAGACGTATAAAATTAATCAAAAAAAAAAGAAAATAAGCATTTTCTACAATGTTTTCTTGGTATCAGTGGAACATTCAAACCCAAAAAATACCTTTCCTGTGATCCACCCCTTTTCAGCTTAAGTCCAAAATTTCCTTAAAAGCAAATCTGGACAACTTTGACAGTATGAACATGAATGGCCTTAGGCTCTATGTATATTCCCAATTAATCCTTTGCCATGTGGGGGTTACCCTGCTCCATGCATTTTCAGGACCTCAGGCAGCATTTCAAGACATTGTGAAGAAGGTAGAAGCTGAGGACACTTAAAATCTTCCTAAAAAAACATGTCCAGTGTAATGGGACAAAGAAAGAAAATCATTCTGAGAGCAGATGTTTGACCTTACTTTGCTTACCTATTTGCTGTCTGTACTTTCTGAAGTGTTCGTACTTGCCCTTTTCTGTGCTTTAATATTAAAGGACTATATATCTCCTTCATACAGTTAAAATCAGACCCTGAGTGAACTGTGTGTTGTAACTGCAGCATATTTTTTAGCTTCAAGTGACAGCTTTATTTCAAACACTGTTCAATAGAAACATTTATACATTCAAGAATATGTGCTCCTGATAAATCTTTTAAGGTAATCTTAATTGTACAACCATCTGCTCTTCATATTGAAAAAACTGGACAGCCACCTGGTCTCTACTCTCAAGTTTATTTATAATTTGAATGAATGACCTCTTTCACCTCACTGTCTATTTTACTGAAATGTTTAAAATGCTCAACTCCACCTATTGATGCTATGCTTTCATAAAACAATCTGGAAAACCTAATGTGTTGTTGAAAAACATTCCTAAATTTTTTTTCACTGCATATCATATCTTTCTCTCACCTCAGGTGACACTGCTGTTGTACTAATAGCCTCTACTTGTGTATAGACCAGCAGGAGACTCACAATGGATACTAGCTTCACACTGAAATTATTCCATGCGTGCTTGACAGCTACATCATTGCAAAAACCACTACAGACCAGGTAACAGGTAAGAAGAGAAATCAGCTTTCACAGTTTGTCATAGCTGCCATTATTTACTTGCATTCCTAACTGAAGAAGTTCATTTCTTGAGTGAAAACTGACAAACACACATAAGTTGAGCGAAGTCACCTTGTAAAACACCTCACTAGCTTATGAAATTGCAACTGAAACTAAACAGTTAGGTTTCTCCATATGAAGTATCTGTTTGAAAACAGAGTTAAACAGTTACTCAGATTTCCACAACTAATAATAAGCCTACTATTATAAGATAAATCTTAAGTGGTTCATACCACCTATAGACAGATATTTCTGTCTCTAGGTAAAAGTTGATATAAATAAAGGCTGCCTTGCAGAAAGAAAGATTACTTCAGGATGCGCATGGATATTGTAGTCACTCGCCATTATCCACAGAAGAGAGAATCAGATCTTAAAAGTGAGTATAAGCTGAAGCTTATGCCGGATTGTTTGGTAGAATCTGTATGCCTGAAACATGTCAACCAATAAATCTACATTGAACAAGTCAACATGTACTCCAAGTATCTTTTTCTGTAGCGATTTCTACAAAAAAAATCATAGCTATCATAAAACACTGTCAGCAATTGGAAAAATGACCTTGACCTTCAGATACTAATGACCTAACGGTATTTTAGTACTAGCAATAGAGAACATAAACACAAACTTTATAGATTTCATGGCACCGTCACTGCTGTGGTACCACTTTAGGATCACCTGCGCATGTATTCCACAGGGCTCTTCCAGAAGTGTCTATCCTTTAAAAACTGCAGGTAACACAGCCTCCTTTTCTGGCTTCTTTGTTAAGAATCTTTCCTCTCATCTAGGTTTCTTACAAAAATACTACTTTTTTCTGTCAATATTTAGGGTAGAAAAACCTCATAAAAGCTAACATTCTCTGAATTAGAGACCATAAAATTTGTTTCTATATTCATGGAAGTAGAATGACTCAGGAAAAGCTGTAGAAACATAGGTCTTATATTCACACTGTAGGGCAGAAACACCACATTAAAAGAAATTAAAACCTTCTAATATAACACTTGAAAAGGATTAAATCATGTTTTGAAGAATATTGCTATTAAGGAGAGCAAGCCTTTTCATTATCCAGAATTTTCTCCACCTCTAGAAATGAAAAAAAAAAAAAAAAAAGATATTAAATTATAGCCAAACAGAAAAGTATTTTTGTGGCTTTCTGATCTTGTAAAACTTTTCTTTTATTGTTTACCTCCCTCAAATCTCTAAGAAAAAAAGACAGTGAGAAACAGGAAGAAGGCCATTACCATGTCACAGGGAAGGTGAGTGGCACAAATAAATTAAGGTCTTAAAAAAGATTTTAAAGTTCTTTTAAAACATGAATGATTTTATGATTCTACAAGCAAGTTTTTCATCAAAATTACTGAAGAATTTTCTGAAATATGTGGTAAATTTGTGTTTGTACTCATAATGGTCATTATTGTAAAACAAAGGTATATTTGTGTCTCATCTAAAAAAAATATGAGATCTCCTACAGAGCTGAATTGAAGTGCCTACTTAAAAAAGATTCCCAGACATTGAAATGGTCAGATTTACTAGCTAAACAAATGTAAGTTAAATAATTTTTTAGAAATATTAGAAAAGCACTGCCAATTTTATAAGGATATAAAAATGTAGTATTCAGAAGGATCCAGTAAAGTGAAAAACTTATATGTTGCTAATGCTACAACTCCTCAGACTTAACAGGTTTTTGCTTTTTCTTCCAAACTATGTGGTTGCTGTCACATGTAGACACTATCACCATTTCACTCTTGAATCATAGAATTACTAGGTTGGAAAAGACCTTTGAGATCATTGAGTCCAACTGTACCTGTCCACTACTAAACCACATCTCTGAGTACTTCATCTACCATCCTTTAAACACCTCCAGGGACGGTGACTTAACCACCTCCCTGGGCAGCCTCTGCCAGTGCTCGATAACCCCTTCTGTGAAGAATTTTTCCCTAACATCCAATCTGAACGAGTTTCAGCCTGTCACAGATGAAACAGAACAAAAATGTTTATATGAATTATTAAGAGTTTGTGACATCTGGAATTCTTTCCTGTGAAATTAAAGATTATTAGTCTATGCTGCTTATTAAATTACTTTCTTAATGGGTGCAAAGAAACATACTACTTCTGTGCATCTCCCATATAGACAGGAAGTACAATTGCACCCAATATCTTGTGGAAAAGAAACATATGGCTGTTAAGATTGTAGAAAACTGACAGCACACTCTACGCAGAAGATACTGACAATGTGTTCTACTTTTTTATGTTTATATTTATATATAGTCACTATATAATCTAACTTTCTTTTTATGGCAACTGGTTCCCTGAGTCTATCTGGAAAACTCATCTGAATGAGTGTAGGTATACAAGATATCTAGCATAATTACTAGCAGACTGCTCTGGAATGGAGACAAAGCTCCACATTTGTGAATCATTTATGCTGTCATTTGTGAACAAAGATGTCCATAAAGATTCCATTTGTTCAGTTTGAAAAAATCACACTAACCCTTGACTAGACATCACTATCAAAATCAGTCATGCCCACTGGCTAAATCTGATTAGCTAATATTTACCTTTTTGGCAGCCGACAGTTCTGCTGTACAGAGGGCCAAATTTATAAACCATTCAGCATCTTTCCAGCTTCAAAGAGAAGGTACCAATTGGTACATCATTAAATAAAAGGCTTTCAACATTACATTCCTAGCAATAGCCTCAGTTTCATTCACAATTCACAACATACCTGAGCAGTTTCAGGAACGTCTGCTTTATCAGCAAGTTACAATTAATAATAAAAATGGCATTTTGAAAAAAAAGAAGTCAGGTCCCCGTAGCCTAACTTTGTGTGTGTAGTAGTTCCAAGTGTTTAAAGGCAGAGCAGTAGGATCCCATTGGGAATAAACAACAGAACCAGGAGTGAGGAAACCCCAGGGCTATTCTCATTTGTACCACTCACCTTCCCTGTGACATGGTAATGCCCTTCTTCCTGTTTCTCACTGTCCCTTGAGAGTGATAAATACAGATGAAACACATGAATGAATCTCAGATCAGTCGCTATAGAAACTCTGTTATGTAAACATGCTTAACACTAAATGACTGAAATACTACTATATGCAGTTTTTCAGATTTGAACACTATGCCAAAGAAATTAAGCATGTGGCTTCAAAGAAGTAGAATGCAAATAAATTCATAAAATAAAAAAAAAAAAAACAAAATCCAGAACAATTTTCTATAACTTGCATTTCTTCACTAGCGAATATAACATGGTTTTAAAAAATTCACCAGAAAAATTGGCTTTAAATTGGAAGGGAGGAAATTTAGATTAGACATTAAGAAGGATTTCTTAACAATGAGGGTGGTGAGGCCCTGGCACAGTTGCCCAGGGAAGTTTTGGCTGCCCCACTCCTGGAAGTGTTCAAGGTTGGATGGGGCTTGGAGCAACCTGGTCTAGTGGGAGGTGTCCCTGCCCATGGCAGGGGGGTTGAAACTGGATGGGCTTTAAGGTCCCTTCCAACCCAAACCATTCTATGAGTCTAAGAAAATTCTTATGTAGCCATAGGGTATAGACTATTATAGAGGACAAGCTGAATACTGAATTTGTTGTTTTGAAGGCAAAAGACCACTTAGGAGAGTTGACAGAAAACACAGCTGCAAGTAGCAGTCTGAACTATTTCAATGCAGCACAGGAAGGAAGAAGAATAATAAAAGACTGATGTGGCAAATTGGACTCTTCCTCAACCACAATGAAAAAAAAAAGCAGAAAAGAAAAAAAAATCAAAACAACCAACATACAAACACAAAATAAAACAGAATATATTGCAAAAGAAAAACAAGGGCATGCACAGGTAGTCTTTGAAAAACAAGTGCAAACAGCGAGAGTCATATCAAAGGCAAGGGGGAATTATAAGGAAGACCAAAAGCAGTGTTGATCGGCTACTTAGTCCAGAGGGGAAAGGAAAAATCTTAAAACCTCTACAAGGCAAAAGTTTAATGCCTTTCTTCCACTAAAGTCTCACTTTTGTTCAGGTGAGCAGAATAACAATATTATAACAGCTTAAGACAGGGGAGAGAATATGTCAAAGGGTACTTAGATAAATTACATATTATCGAATTTGCTGACCTTCATAAGTTTTATCTCAGCATATTAAAAGATTGATCTCAAGAAATTAGAAAGCCACAAGTGGTAATATCTGGTAACTCAGGGGAAACAAGAAGGAAGTAGAAGACAACAGAGAATGGTTTTGGTTGGAAAAGACCTCTAAGATCATGGAGTCCAGCCATTGATCCAGCCCTTCTAAGTCTGCCACTAGATCATGTCCCCAAGTATAACATCTACTCATCTTTTAAACATCTCCAGGGATGGTGACTCAACCACCTCCCTGCACAGCCTATTCCAGTGCTTTACAAACCATTCAGTAAAGAAATTCCTCCTAATATCCAACCAAAATCTCCCCTGGCACATCTTGAGGCCATTTCCCCTTGTCCTGTCACTCGCTACCAGAGAGAAGAAACCAACTCTCACCTTGGTGCAACCTCCTTTTAGGTAGCTGTAGAGAGCGATAAGGTCTTCCCTCAGTCTCCTTTTCTCCAGACTAAAGAACTCTATCTCCCTCAGCCATCTCTCATAAGACTTGTGCTCTAAACCCTCCACCAGCTTCGTTGCTCTTCTCTGAATGTGCTCCAGCATCTCAATGTGCTTCTTGTAGCGAAGGGCCCAAAACTGAATGCAGTGTTTGTGGTGCAAACTCACCAGTGCTGTGTACAGGGGCAGGATCACTTCCCTGGTCCCGATGGCCACACTATTCCTGATGTAGGCCAGGATGCCATTGGCCTTCTTGGCCACCTGGGCACACTGCTGGCTCATATTCAACTGACAGACTGGTCTTCCCCACCACCTCGTTTTCGGCACACAGGGGCGGCCTGCCCTTGTGCCTTTAAGATTTCCTCCTTGAAGAGTATCCAGCTTTCCCAGACTCCTTTGCCCTTCAGGACTGCCCCCCAAGGGACTCTGCCAACCAAGTCTCTAAACTCGTGATCTGGATGATGGGATGAAGTGTATCTTGACGAAGTTTGCTGATGACTCCAAACTGAGTGGGGAAGTGGACACTTTGGAAGGGAGAGGAACTCTGCAGGAAGGCCTGGATGGGCTGGAAGAGTGGGCTAACAAGAACTTTATGAAGTTCAACCAGGACAAGTGTAAGATTTTGCATCTGGGAAAACATAACCCAGGAGTGCAGTGCAGGCTGCGATCTATGCAGCGGGGGAGCAGCTCTGTGCAAAGGGACCTGGGGCTCCTGGTGGACAACAAGGCCAATATGAGCAAACAGCGTGCTTCTGCAGCAAAGGAAGCTAACAGCATGCTGAGTTGCATCAACAAGGGCATAATCAGCAGAGACAAAGATGTCATTATCCCACTGTACTAAGCATTTGTCAGGGCACACTTGAATGTGTTCAGTTTTGGACCCCTCTACAAAAAAAAAGAGGGATGTGGTTAGGCTTGAAAGGGTCCAGGGAAGGGCCACAAAGATCATCAAATTACTGCTAAGTCTGCTGCATGAGGAAAGCCTGAGAGAACTGTGTTTGTTCCACCTTCAGATAAGAAGGGTTAGGGGATGTCTTATCACCATATTCTAGTATTTAACGTGTAGTTAACAAAGAAGATGGAGATTCCTTTATACAAAAAGTGATACGGAAAAGGCAAGGAGTAAAGGCTACAAGTTAGTTCTGGGAAGATACCGATTGGACACAGGAGGAGAATTTTTCACAACAACAATCACCCATTGGAATGATCTCCCCAGGAAAATGGTAGATTCCCCAACACTGGGCAGTTGTAAAAATCAGCTGGACAGTGTAGGGGGACATCTTGTTTAGATTGTGGCTTTCCAAGAAAGGTTGGACCAGATGATCCATAAGGTCTCTTCCAACCTGATACTCTATGATTCTATGATTCAACAGACAGGTGTGTCATCAGTCCTGTATCTGATGCTGCTCAGTGTTTTCATGAATTACCTAAGTAAAAGAGGTCATTAACGGACAGGTCATAAGTGATTTAGTAGGATAAAAATACATATTTTTAACACGGACACTACAAAACTGAGAAGGTACGCTGGAGAACACACAGGAATTAAAAATCTTCACAAACTAGAGAAACTAGTCAGGAAGACCTCTCCCCAACTAACTTACTTTAAAAGACAGAAATATCTTCCTGAACCTTTATTCTCCAGATGGAGCTACATCATACAATCAGTCTCTCTCTACACCCACTTGCCCTCTTCAGAGGTGAATCTTGGCAAATCTGGAGACAGCTGACACATTTTCTATTATTTCATGTTCAGAGATAAATTCACACTTGTCTCAACAGTTTCCTGCAAACTACTGCAAGTACAAGGAGACACCTTATGCTAGTGTACTTTGAGCTGGTCCTGGCATTCTGGAGTGCCCTCCATTACTCCCCGTTCTTTAGAAATTGGATTTGTTGGTCTTTAGTCATTCAGCAACATGCTGGTAAGGGTACCAAAGAAGGCTTCAGGACATCATTTATTAATGGAGTCAGAAATTCATTCTGAAAAGGAAATGAAAGACTAAAAAGTTAAAAGGAAGTCTTTCCTCCCTGTCTAAAGTAAGGCACAGTTGAAAAGCTGAAGGCAGATATTTGTGTTTTTAAAGAACAGAGCTTCGCTGTTGTCACTGGCACACTTTCAGCTCCCGTATAACCAACCTGGTGAGCCACAGGAGTCACAGCACAGAAGACTTTGACCCACCAGAGTGAGTGAACTGGCCAGCAAAAAACATAGTCTTCAATTGATGTTAGATAGCATAGCTCTAATATAGTCAATTATATTTTCCATTTGATGAGGTCCAAATGCTTTTTCTGCTGTAAAATCCCTGTCTCCAAACAGACCTCTATACACGTCTGAGGATATAGTTTATCACTTCAGCTTTTATTTGTAAGTATCTATAAACAGACATTAGCAACTCAAAGAAAATGACTGCTCAAGAGCTAAGAGACAATGTCATAATGAACTAAGTATATGCAAATGCCACCTCAGAGATGGCAATCATATAAAGCAGTACCATGTGGAAATGTCCGGAAATATTCTCCTTGCAACAATGGAGCACAAATGCTAGGAGGAAATCCAGACAGCAGCATAAAAAACCAATAGATAGACATGGACTACACATTTCAGAACGACGTATAAATATCTTGAAGGTTTCTTTACATGCCCTGTATGAACACGTTCTCAAATACCACACTGCATGCTACTCTAAGAAATAGCATCTAATTACAAAATTAAATACCTCTTTCAACCTTAGACGTTCAATAGCATGAAACATCCCTGATGTATCAGACTTTCAATATTTTGCCACAGAACCTGACCACACATTGCAGTTTCACTCAAAAGGAACTAATTCAAACTAATGTAATTACCACAGAAATAAAACAAGAACTTATTTCAGTCTTTTTTACCGTGTGAGTTATTCTTCTGGCATACCAGATGAAAGGATAAGATTAATAGACTAAAGAAATTGATTTCTTCCACTTCCTGACAATTACACAAAATTCAGAAACTGTATTTTACACAAACCAGGTCATGTAACTACACTGGAAATGCACAGTCACAGCAGATCTCCTAAGAGTCTTTGGTAATTGAACCTCAAGAAGCAGGTAGAGAACGGAGTGGAAACTTTCTGGGTTGAGAGATAAAAGGAACTTGCATTTGACATAGTAGAGTTTATATGGTAATTGTTGAGAAAAAAAAATAAAGCCTTGCAAAATGTTAAATTTTTTGGTCTGGAACACAGCTACATGGCCATAAAGATCTCTCAATGTCCTCTTAACACTTTAGGAGTGTTAGCCAATAGATTTTTTTTAAAAAAAAAGGACAGGGAGAAGGTCAACAACACATTTGCTGCTAGACCTCCTATTAACTTTCTGGGCAAACAAGTTCTTTCAGTTCTGGAAGAAACAGGCTTTACAGCTTAGATTCTCAACCATGGGTTCAGCTTCACCATAAGAGATTTGGCCTCCACCACTCTACCCAAGCTGCTGCTTTTTTGTTAGTATGAGAATAACTACACTACGGCTTTCACTGTCTTTAAGTACCCTGATTTACTGAAGGGCCTTGAAAAAGTCCCAGCCTTGGCTGATGAATGTAATTATTTGTTGTGAAACTGAAATTAATAAATGTTACATATAAAAATATTATATATATAAATAAATACTATATACACAAAAAGTTTATATACGTGTTTTAATGCATGCATCCATATGAAACACTCAGGCATCTGCAGCCACTAGACACACAGAATTGTGCTGAAAGAGGCAACGACAGTACCTTTCTTCGCCAATCTATGCAAAACATCACTAGACCACAGAAACTCTCCACTGGCTACCTCATTAAAAGCCAGTGAAGTTTGTTAAGACTTGTGAAGTTGGATAAATAGAGCAGAGGATTCTTTCATCCTCAACATTACTGAATTTTTTGTCATGCAAAACAGATTGCAACAGGTTTATCCACACACCCGTGCATTTACTGCAGCCTCAACGAAAATAAAATTATTGAAAACCACAAGTACTTTCTATAATAATAAAACAAAAAGTCTCCAGATTTGCAATGGTATATGTACTATTTCCCATGGTATATTATTATTACTTATTTCACCTTCCTGAAGCAGACATAAAGCCCAATCATTCCACAGAGGTGAGACACATTATCATCCTGGATGAAGTTCAGATTGGAAAATAAACCAATCAGCTCTCTTTAGATCATCAATGCTGCCTGCATGCTGGAGCCAGCACTGCTGCAGGGATACAGGAACACAGAAGAACACAGAAACTGAAGAGGGGCAGAACTGGAGAAGAACTAGGGGAGGATCAGGTTCATGACCACCTGAGGAACCTGAACATAGATAAGTCTACGGGACCTGATGAGATACATCCCAGAGTCCTGAGGGAACCAGCTGATGTAGTAGTCAAGCCACTCTCCACGATATTTGAAAAGTCAAGTCCTTGCTGACTGGAAGAAGCATTGTGCCTATTTTTAAAGAGACTCTACCTGGAGTATTGTGTCCAGATCTGGAATCCCCAACATAAGACAGATATGGAACTGTTGGAACAGGTCCAAAGCAGGGCTACAAAGATGATCTGAGGGCTGGAGCACCTCTGCTATGAGGACAGGCTGAGAGAGTTGGAGTTGTTCAGTCTGGAGAAGAGAAGGCTCGGGGAAGACCTTATAGCAGCCTTTCAATACCTGAAGAGGGCCTGCAGGAAAGCTGGGGAGGGACTTTCTACAGGGCCATGGAGTGATAAGACAAAGGGGAATAGCATTAAATTGGAGGGGGGAAGGTTTGTATTAGATTTTAGGAAGAAATTCCTAGTGATAGAAGTCCTAGTGACAGGACTAGGTGCAATGGGTATAAACTGCAGAGGGGCAGATTTAGGCTAGGCATAAGGAAGAATTTCTTCACAATGAGAGTGGTGAAGCACTGGCACGGGTTGCCCAGGGAAGTTGTGGATGCCCCATCCCTGGAGGTGTTCAAAGCCAGGCTGGATGGGGCTTTGCGCACCATGATCTAGTAGGAGGTGTCCCTGCAGGGAGGTTGGAACTGGATGGGCTTTAAGATCCCTTCCAACGCAAAACATTATACGTGTCTATGATACACTCAGTCACAACTAAAAAGAATACATTTTGCAAAAGGGATTAAAATTTATTTTCTCACAAGACTCTGAAAATTCAGTCATTTTTTTGAAAGTTAATGGAAGAACTAAAAAAAGTAGGTGTGTGTGTTTGTGTGTGTGTATGTACACATGTTCCATAAATGTCTATACTCCTGATCGTCCGCTGTTTTCTGCAAGTTCCTTTCAAGATATTTGAAATGATGGAATGAAAGTGCTGTTAGTGATATACAGAAAGATACTTCCAAGATAATACATTTTTTGTCTGGATAAATGAGCATGAAGGTTAGGAAACTGTTTGATCCTTATCAAACCAAGCTATTCAGAATAAACAAAGCTGTGACATATTCCACATAGATTCTTAAATTCAAGTCTGTAAAAAAGACAGTTTTGCAAATATGGAGCTGGGAAAATTTCCAAGTTTCAATTATGTTTCAGGATGCTGCTTGGATGTAGATATGTTTAACTGAAGACATGCCATAAGAAAACAGTGGGTTAAAGTTCTGTTCTAAAATCAATCTATCTGGTGCATCAGTATTTTTATATTTCTCTAATTTGGCTTTCAGAAGTTGTTACTAAGAAACTCTGTCAGAAGTGTAATTACCTGCAATGCTTAGATGTTCAGATTCACCCACACTTAACTGCTTTATTTAAGTAGCTCTCCCACCTCCTCCCTTACTGCAGATATTTATCCATTTAAAAAAAAAAAAACCTACAAAACTTGTATTTAATTAAAAATAATTAGAGATCAAAACAGCTCATTAAAAACAGATCCAGCAAAAGACTCTTCCAGTCAGATTTAAATGATACAACACCATTCTATAAACAGAATTCCATCTGTCTGGTGGTGAGACAGTCCACAAAATCTACATCCAGGACATTAGCAATGTTCTGTTATTCAATAATTTGATGCCAATGCTTAATTTTCAACTCCAGTAGCTAAGTTAGGTCTTTTATCCTATTGCATATAATATTACTCCGTTCCCAATGACAAACCAGGTGAGTTGGCCTGACTCACTTTGTTGACATTTTTGGACACATAAAACTGCATTCACATATCCACCATAAACAGGCCGACAGAACTGATTCAGCAGAAACAGTTTATAACATAGCTCCTGCAAAGGTGTTGCACCATTTCTTTAGATTTGCATCTCTTAATATTAGCTGTGAAAAACTATTTGGTCTAATCCTGCTGTCAAGGCAACCTCTACAGTTAACTTTCAGAAAGTGACCTATCTACTTATAAAATAGGTGTGCAACACAGGCAATATGCATTACTATTTGTTTCCTTCTACTGATAATAGCAGGAGTCTACATAGCTTGAGAAACTAAGCACCTCTAGACACTAAGTAAACAGCTAGATAAAATTTTGCTTCTCCTAACTTTGACCCACCTCTCAGATCTTAGTGCAAAGCTGGCATATTAAAAAAAAAAAAAAAGTTAAAAATCATGCTTTTTTTCAGGGTCTTCACTAACCATCTTTTCCTTTGACCTACTTTATATTCAAAACCTTCAGTGAATGTACCACAGAGAAGATGAAGATCTAGTGTCAGCTAGTGCCCTACATCATGTATTTGTTTACTTCAAAACCACCACTGTTACCACAAACAAATCCAATATCTTGTGTGGCCTCATTCATGCAACTTTATGTCTAAGGTGTAAGTATATATGGTGCATTGACGACAGCTTTAATTCAGCCTGAAAAAGTAGCTGTTGTGGTGGCAAAATAACAGGAAGAACTTCAGTGAATGGTAAGTTTCCATGCAGCTGGCCAGAGGATCCAGGAGGGTGCTACCTCTGTGCCTTCCCTTTGCCACAGGCAAAACAATGGGAACTGCACAGCTGTTTAGATGCATTTTATTTTTCCTAAAATTATCACTGGTAGCCTTGTTGTGCATCTTCACTTGTAACTACCTTTGCACTTCTCCAAATAGTTTTCAGAATCATCATTATTTGGGCTAACCAAAGAACTTGTATGGCGTTGTATAGCAGAAATAACCGCCATTCCCCTACAAGAAATCTGCTAAGTAGGAGGAAGAGAATGATAGAAGCAATTCACAGAAAGCACCATCATCATCATCATCAGGTAAACTTGCAGATGGTGCAATAACATTCTTACTTGCTCAAGTGGTGAGCAGTGAATTTACTACAGAGTAGCAGGCAGACAAGAAAAGTCTGTTTTCCAAATACTCTAATTCCACTTAAGTGTCTGGTTTTAATGTGAACAACTGCACCTGTCCAAGCAATCATTTGAATGAATGGAAGACAGCTTTCAAACTAACATTTTACTTTGCTGACTGATGGTGTGAAAGAAAAAGAACAGGCTGAGGCCATTTTTCAAAGCTGAACTTTAGGAAAATTCAGGAAAGTTTGCTATGTGACAGCATAATTTTATGTTATTTTTGCTGTGTATCAAATTTTGCATATGCTGTTAGAGGCCAGATTTCTTAAATACAAAAAAATGTTGGTTTATAAAAAAAGGTTCCATTTTGTCATTTAAAATAAATTACATTTTATATTAAACGTATTTTAAATGTTAAATGAATCTGCTTTGGTTTATATCGTCATGAGTCTGACCTGAAGACTACTGTCTATAGGGAAGAAAGCGTACTCCCCTATTCACAGCTTTTCAGACATAAAAGTCAGAAATAACTGTTGCGGTGGTAAATTTGGCTCATACTTGGGGAGGAGGGGGAGAATTAAAATCACTGAACAGCAATCATATTAGTTATTCCAGTCCTGTCACAGTTCAGTCCTATGAAGCCCAGAAGTTTACATGGCCAGGTAATAATTTTCCTACTTCATGCTAGTCTTTCAAAATTAGTTTACACAGCTTCGGTAGAAAGTCTGGCATATGAGAATTATATCAAATAAAAGTACACTTAAAACATGTATTTTACATTGGAGTTCAAAATGAAATCATTTCCAGGGTGGCATAACACTATCTCACTTCAATCACATGGCAAGACAAATCCGGACACAACTCCCAGTTCAAGGTAGAGCCCTCCATGAAATCTGAAATGGCACAATAAGCAAACAGTTTCTGAGTTACACAACACTTGTTTCATTTTCATGTCTCAACTTCAAATTTTTGAGGTCAGTTCATTTTGCATGAATAACTCTCCTTTTGTAGTGAATGAAAATGTTCATTTCTGAATGACTGAGGTATCAGATTAAAATGTATTGCTTCCCAGCAGCAGAAAGTTTTAACACAACTCACACTTGTGGAAAAGGCAAAATTAGGGATAACTGAATTCTGCATTTTCTTTGAAAAACTTAAAAGTGGGGAAGAATATTCTCACATCGGCTTCCCCTCTTTGCATTGCTCACAGAACTGCAGTGCGGCAGCTGGGGAAGGAAGGAGTGTTCTTCTTCTATGTCATGTTATTGGAAAAGTGACCATAAGATGCATAAAAGGAGAGTTTAGCTGCAGAAAGATGAGAAATTGTCAAGCAATCCATAGCTACTACTAGACCTTTACTAGCAATGAGAGGCTGCAGCTGTTGGCAGAAGTATGACAGCCTGAGAAGAGATGTTCAGCCAGCAAAACACAGGCATAAAAGGAGGAGTGGATTCAATCCCAAGCATGTCTTCCGAGCAACTCTGTATCAGGGGGAAGAGAGGGCAACATCAGTAGGAGTGCTGACAGTGTCTCAGAAAGTTCTGATGCCCGAAACATCTCAGGTATGGGGAAGCACACATGGTCCCTGAGAGGCTCCTGTGCACAACCGCAGGAGCACAACATAACCTTCAGAATCCTTCATCTGATCAGGCACAGAAGAAAGATGTGTATCCCCTGCTCCCACTGTCTAGTTTTAAGAGCGCTTGCACCAAATGAGTCATCTTGGAATACCCAGCCCACTGAGCTGAAAGACAGAGACAGGGAGCAGAATCTGGAATAACCCAAGAGGACAAGGTTAGTCACCTGTTGCACCACTTAGACACACGCAAGTCTACAGGGCCAGATGGGATCCACCCAAACTTACTGAGCGAGCTGGCAGAAGTGTCCACCAAGCCACTTTCAATCCTGCCCATCACTGATGCAAGCTGGGGCAAACATTTCCAATAAAAAATAAGTCTTAGATGAGGCTTATGAATACCTATAATTTATTTAATTTTCAGCAGAGCACACTCTGGTGGTTCCTGTTCATCTGACCACACAAGGAACCATAAAAGTCATGTGCAAAAGCTCACAAGTTATCTTCTCATCTGTCTGAGACGTGCCTGCATACGCCTGCATATGTGTGTGCATGCATGCATTTAAGACAACTACATCAATTACAGAGAGATCACAACAGCAACTATTGTGGGTTTAGGGGCAACACTAACACGATTCGTTTCAGTCAACACTGTCACTTACCGATTTCACTTCCAAACAGTTAAATAACATTGAGTTTCTTCTACAACAAAAATGATATTCTAACGTAAGGTCATAGATGAACACTGACACAACGGAAGCTTTTCAGAAAGGACTAAGAAGCCAAGAAGCTAGCACTCAAGTTATTGATTAGTAGATATTGAAACACTCCTTAGACAGCTTAGTCAGGCAAAACGGAAGTAATTTAGACACAATTTTCTCTGTTCAATGATGACAATAATGACAACATTTTTTCCAGCTATTTAGTCATATGCACTTCTCTTACAAGCTATACAAATGAACTATCACCTGAATAATTTCCAGCACCACAACAAAACACCAAAGCAAGCAGATTTGAGGCAAACTTGCAGTCTTCATGCACCATTTCTATACTTAAATCTATGCCTATAACAGCAAATAAATTTTCCCAATCTGTCTATTAGCTAGGCATTCAACTTCTGACCCTCAGCTTTCCAAACTGCTACGTCCCTTGCACAGATCATCAATAAGACAAATACAGCACAAGGATGTAGAATAACTTCACAAAATTTTTGCTTACCTTTAGTCATTCAGATTTCTCCTTGGCTGGACTTAGAAGTAGCTAACATCATGTGGACAGACATAAAAACCAGTAAAATATGTGAAGGCCTTCACCTTGCCCAAACTGTGATAAAGTACAGTAAAAAGAAGGTGTAGGATGACAAACAGCAGTCATGTTCTACAGTCTTCCCTCCGATCTGCTATGAGCAGACCTTTGCCTCAAGGGGCAGGAGAGCAACCTCTGACCTGTTTTTCACAAAATAAAAAAAGTTCTGCATTGAAGGCAATCTGTACCGCACCCTGCAGCACGGAATTGCCATAATACAGAGCATCTGTGTTGTACTTGTAAACATTTAATTCTGTAAAGAGTTTGTGTTTACTGAATAGCCTGTGATAGATCCGATGTTAAACAAACTGAAGTTTTTCCAATGCTAGAACCTTTCCTTACCCTGAAGATAAAGGAAAAATACTCTTGAAACTTCTGAAAATCTACAGAGAACAGGCAGAAAAGAGTAGGGAACATATAAAATGACCGATAGGACATTACAGGCACCAGCCGAGACTCACTTAATGGGTTAACTTGAACTCTTGGATTAAATAGCCCACATTAAGGTGATATGTAACCTCTTATACACCACTTAGCCTTTTTAGAGGAAAGACACGAAGGTGACAACAATTTTTAAAACCAGTTATGACTAGACAATCTTAAAAGGCCAACTACATCCATCCTGTGATTTCTGAGCACTGCCTGCAAATCTACATTAGCATTCTGATATGAGGAGTGGAGCTGAAGTTTCAGCTTTGGCTTCAGATTTCGAAGGCTGATGGAGTGCACTAGGCACTTATCCTTAAATGCTTGCCCTGTTTTTACACTCCTTTTTAGGGATGTGCTTCCCACTACAGATAAAGACAGGGTATTGGCCTAAAGACACCATTAATATGATGCAGCACAGATGTTCTTACAGTACGAAGGCTCAAACAATTTAGGATGACCAGTTCATTTTAAATTTATATTGCAAACATATAGGCATACATTAGTCAGTACACAGAAAACAGGAGTTTTTGATGTGATTTTGAGGGCGGAGGTGTGAGATTTTAAAATGGCTGAAAGTTCTGATAACAAGTACTTAGTGTTTCAAAAAAAAGATGTCTCCATAAGCAGAATGGACAACATATCTGTACTATCAGTAGAGTTGCTTCTTACTGAAAGGCAAATATAAGTTTCCTTTAAACACAATAACGCAAGTATCCAGTAAGGTACACGCTCATCCCTGAGAGCTACAGCTCCAGTTTAGATACCTTTTCCATTAGCCAGATATGAAGGATGTAGAAGATCACAATTTCAGCCCCAAAATAGATTTTATTTTCAATTTGAGATAAGAACGTGACTAGGCGAATTTGGCTGATCCCTTGGTGATGTCAACAGATCAATACTGAACTTACTGCTATCAAGAAGCGGACACTGAAAATCAATGCAGTTACTCTGAAGATAAGCAGGAAGGTTTCTCCTGAGTCACTAAGACAGGTCCTGGTGACATGGGCAACTATGTCATGCAGTCTGTTTCACAAAATTATCACACACAAATTTTAGGCACATTTCTTGTCTCTCCTGCTCAGATCGAAAAGGCAGTTACAGAACTAGGGATAGTTAGATACTTTCTTCTAAATTACAATTGTTATTGTAATCACAGTCAAGTTCATTCTCTTCTCCTTTGCATGCAAAAGGAGTTCCTAAATTTAAGTGAATTATTCTACTTCACAGATGTTGTTCTCTGTTGGAGAACTATCACCACCTTTCCCTAGCACCATCTGTTGCACTAAAGAAATGCAGTTCCTCCACAGTACATTTTCAGATGAAAAAATTTACAAATAAGTTTAAATCAGATTTTCCATAATACATATTAAAGCAGGCATTTTATGCCACTGTTTCAGTCACTTTTAACAATGGTAATTATTATTCTGGCTGGATAAAAACTAAGGAAATCTGGCCATTTAACTCAAAATTTGTATCTTTTCAAGGGCCATTTTAAAAAACATGCTATTTTTAATTTTTGTTTGACAGAGTTACGGGAGCTGAGTCCTTCTACATTCAGGAATCACTAAATTCATCCATACGTAATCCACATTCCAAAAACGGGAGGAGGAAGATAGGACAGTGGTAGAAACCTATCTGCATAATGCAATCTAATCACTCGCTTCCCCTGAAACGTCAAGATCTCTGTCAGCCTTCTGACTAGCATACCAATTATACCCTGTTAGGCACTCATCACAAGAAGTAGGTGTAGAATGCCCAATCTTTCAGTTTCTGAAGTTGCACCCTTTAAATAAAGTGGAGACTATTCCCTCCTCTTTGCATAAAGACTATTGAGAGCATTTAGTAAAGCAAGGGCTAGGAGCTGGGGGGAAGGAAGATGAGAATTGCCTTAGAGGTACCTAGCTAAAAGAGCAAGGAGTCACCAAAAGAACCTGAAGGAACAGATTAACCCTTGAAACAGGCAATGCTGCAAGAATTCTGAGGGGTTTTTTTGTTTTGTTTCAGTTTGAATGGGATAATGGTATAGAGGGAAACAGTTTATAAACCATTTGCTCTTAGGATTTTTCCTCCCTTGAGAAACTTTGCCTGTGCGATCTAACCTTCTCCAAAAGCTTAAGAGAAACACACTGCTCTTTACTTCAGTGGTTTCGGGAGTCATTTCTGATGTGCATGTTTGAGTAATATCCCTTCAGTTTGTTATACATGACTTAATATTTTATTTATTGACTTTGACATAAACTTAGGGGTATGCTGATTGAGTGTGCTGATGATAAAGGTCGGGAGGCACTGGCAACACCGGAGAGAACTGTAATATTAGAAAGCAGAAACTGTAGTTATACCTGGGGAGTGGGAGCAAGAGAAAACGGCTAAAATGTATCTGTATTAACTGCAAGGTCATGCATTATAGACAAATAACAAGAATTCTGCTGGGAAACATAAGTCTCATCAACAAAAAAGGGAGATGCAAAATGGAAGACATACAGTTTGGGCAACAAGCAACTGGACTACTACATACTACCAAAGTAGAACTGTGAGAAAGGCAAATGTGATTCCTTCCCATTCAATAATATACAAAGTTCTTTTCAGAAAAGTGTGAGAATTTCATAACTGGAGTCAGCAGATAAAAACAGCTTCTGCAGCCTCCCTGTGTTCCATTAGAAAAATACATGATATAAAAGCTACATCATTTTCAGTGTAACACACAAAAACACAGTCCAAGCAGGAACAAAAGACAGAGGGTAAAAACGGTTAAGAGGTACCTGCATCAAAATTCTCATAAGATACCATGCTACAAAAGATAAATGTAGTTTGTTGTTGCAATCTGGTTACTTTGAGTCAAGCATATTTTTAATTAACACAAAATGTAAAATGTGAAAGTGCTTATAACTTTTAATTCTAAATTAGTGAAAAAATCCATGCTGTGAAACTCTCCCTTATCCACATTATGCCAATACTTCAATTACTCATCCAAACTCAAAACAAAAACAAATGCTGAAATATTGAAATTTATCATGGAATGGAAACTGGAGTTTCTCAAAACTGCCAGTCCACTACTGTAAAGATATGAATATGTGGCTAAAATAAACTTTAACAGAGGCATGACTCTGAAGCATGAAATACATTCTTCCAATGGCCAAATGCCATTGTGGATGACTAACGCATCCTGCTTAATCATTATTTTTCTGTTTCAGCTGTGACTAGCGAAAAACACAATAAAATGGTCTTACTAGGTATTCAACACAGTTAAAACACATGGGTCGTAAGAAGCACCATGACAAACTATATAAACAGGCTACCTGTTAAGTATTTATTTTATTCATTCATAAATAGCAAGCTTAACCAGTTCACAGAACAGGGATTCACAGAAGAATTGCTAGGCTGAAAAAGACCTTTAAGATCATCAAGTCCAACTGTGCCTGTCCACTACTAAGCCATATCCCTGAGCACTTCATCTGCCCGTCTTTAACCTCTCCAGCGGTGGTGACTCAACCACTTCCTTGGGGAGCCTCTGCCAGTGCCCAATAACCCTTCCAGTGAAGAAATTTTTCGTAATGTCCAATCTGAACTTCCCTTGGTGAAACTTGATGCCATTTCCCCTCGTTCTACCACCTCTCACTGGGGAGATCAACACCCACCTTGCTACAACCTCCTTTCAGGTAGTTGTAGAGAGCAATGAGGTCTCCCCTCAGCCTCCTCTTCTCAAGGCTAAACAACCTCAGTTCCGTAAGCCACCGCTCGTAATGCTTGTTCTCCAGC
The DNA here is from genome assembly GCF_017976375.1 of Cuculus canorus. Lineage (NCBI taxonomy): Eukaryota > Metazoa > Chordata > Aves > Cuculiformes > Cuculidae > Cuculus > Cuculus canorus. Next base: position 65,120,103 of record NC_071441.1, read on the forward strand.
CCCTTCACCAGCTTTGTTGCTCTTCTCTGGACACACTCCAGAGCCCCAACATCCTTCTTGTAGCGAGGGGCCCAGAACTGAAGACAGTATCTGAGGTGCAGAATCACCTCCCTGGACCTGCTGGTCACACTGTTTCTGATCCAAGCCAAGATACCGTTGGCCTTCTTGGCCACCTGGGCACACTGCTGGCTCATGTCAGCCAGCTAGATTAAGTGAATAAGATTTGTTAGGCTGTTTATTTAAAGAATAAATTTCACCAGCTACACTTTAGAGAGCCATCTGCAAGAGAAATACATCTAATATGATTGTTTCCATCACAAATGACATTTCATCTTTTCTGGAGTATTGCAGAAAAAGCATACGAGGAGGTTAAATTATTTTCATTTCTTTTGTTTTAACACATAATTTTTTCAAGAACAATAAAAATAGACTAGTATAGATCAAAATAGCTGAAATCACTTTACATTAACATGGACAGTTGTCTTTTAACTAGAGAAGCTGAAGATTCAAATGGTCAAAAGATATTGTTGTGCTGAGAAGGAAAAGGCAGAGGAGGAAATGACCAAGGTTGTTTTGTCATTTGAAATGAATGATTCTCTGGAAATAGAAGAGTATTCTCTTTATGCTACTGCCAATCAAATGAACTCTGTGAACAAGTTTTTATAGTAATGAATAAAACTGCTTCAGAACACCTATGATATGAATTATGCATAGAGAAGGGATTTGAATTTAAATTCAAAAAATAATTTTCTTGCATAGCTATTATGGAGGTATTGCAGAGATGGAGATGGGTTTCATCTCTTACACAGGGTCAGAGCAGATAACATGAATTTTAGTGTATCCCTTTTATTGCAGATTTTCCATTACACGTTGACCCAATCTGGCTGTTGATTACTGACCTTACTTATCATTCATCAATTATTAATTTTAACTATTAACCCAAATTCTGCATTTGTTTCTAGTTAAGACATTCTTGATTTGAACTGTTGTGAAGGGACAATCAGAGGAGACAAACGTACCAGCCTTCCTCTCCCCTGCAGCAAACAACATTTATTTATTGTTGCCTTTTTAGTGTCAGAAGTGTTGTTCCAATATTGCCAGTTACTTGCTGTTCTAACAGCATTTTGTTAAGACTAGACCTGATTTCTTCTTTCAACTCAACATAATCCCGTGTCAGTTAGCTAACTGACCAGTGTAGAGTGAAAAATGCACTCTATAAGCGTTTGCAGTTTTCATCAGGCTGCAAGGAATCTCAGAAAAATCACAGCGCGTGCTGCTGGTGATGGTGTGAGAAGCACCCACCTTATGTTTCTTGATCTAATCACTTGAAACCTAAAGTCACTAAACAAAAATCATTAGTAATTTCCTAAATGATCACCAGTATCTATACCATGTGTTGCTTTCCATTACAAAATCAACTTTGCAGCCCTTCCCTTTTTGATTTTACTAAGCTAAGAAGTCAGAAAATTATAAGATACTGTAAAAAATACAGAGATACGGGTCACTCGGGAAGGTTTCCAGTGAAGCCAGGAGGTAAAAACATTCATGCACGCGTGTCTTACAGGTTTCTGAACTTAGATTGTGATGATGGGGTTAGAGTTTTCAGCATGCTTTCTGTTTAGATTTACCAAACCATTATTGCACAATATGGAAAGCTGACAAGTGTTCTTCCTCCATAAGCAAAACAAACATCTGTAAAGCAGATCAGTATGTAATCTACAAAACATGTCAACAAGCTAAAAAAAGTACAGAAAAAATCAGTACTAATCCATGGTAGACTTCATCTTGAGGCCTTATAAGCCTTACCAAAGCATCCATTTTATCTGCAAAAGTATAAAACTATGTAATACCACCACATTAAAAAAAATCACTGTATGCCAAGAGAATTGCCACAATTTCTGGCCCAAAGCAGGATCTTAAAACACCCTCATTGGTCCATCATGTTAGATCTGTGCAGTACACTTCATAGATCAGAAACAGAAAACACCACCTTGCATGTACAGAGAATCTGAAAGGGGTACTTTGTCAAGTTTGAATTAAAGCAACTTATGTCCAAAGAATATAAGCATCTAAATGTCTCATTATCAACTGAAAGTTGCACAAGTTATGGTCAGCCTTCTGCAGAAGGGGCATGAAAGCCCACTCCTTTCAACACACTATTAAATTTTTTTACAAATAAACACAAAATAAAATCACATAGCAGATTCTTCGGTACTGGCAGTGTGCCTCTCTTAACAAGGATTATTTAAAGAAAAATCAATATGAATATTATTTCAGAAGTACTTTAAGATAATAACATATTTCCTCTTCCATGGATATTCATTAAGATCTCACACATTTTTTTATTTCCACTCATTCATGAGTGCAGAATTATTCATTGAAAATAATTTATTTAGATTAAACTAGAATGCCTGCATTTCATGTATGAGCTAATCCAAACCTTCTTTACATTAGTTTATCTGGTAATGTCAGCATTTGAGGTTTTTAATAAATGAACAAATGTCAATAGGCAATTCACAGTTTGTGGCAACTGACCTGATGGATTGATTCCCCCCCCAGTCACATGATACTATGCTGCCTCATTAAAACACATAAAATCAAGACATTTGTAGAATATTTTTGTTTATGCAGTATTCAGTTGTGCTAAAGCCTGCAGAGCAATCAGGGTCATCTTCATGAATAAAACCACGATAAATTGAGTATTTTAAGATGCAGTATCAGTTCCCAAAGGTAGTGAACCTGGCAGAGTTGGACGTGCTTAAAAGATCGAAGACTGAAAATAAGAAACATTATCGGTGGGTTTATGATGATCTGAATCGAGAAGAAAATACAAATACTTGCAAGAAGGAAAAATAGGGGAGGAAGGAAGAATGATGTTTTAGAATGATGCCTCTTCTTTAAACCCAAGCAACTGCTCTTTTTTCACAATGCCTGGAGAGATGACAGAGAAGACATGCATCACATTTTTCCAGTGAGGAGAGTTTGGGGACTGTGGAGATGACATCAATTCTGAGGTAAAGTTGCAGTTCTGGCATCTTATCTGTGGCATATGGATGCTCACAGTGAGGTACGCATTGGAGCACAGACTATACACTTGTTAAGGGCTTAAATTTTAATGCTGTTTGTTTTGTGGCTGTGCATCGGACTTCCACTGCCTTATACCTCCCTCCCAAAAAAATGTGATAAACATAGTAAACTGTCAATGAGCAGCTTTTCTTCAAAAGGGTTCTCATTTTCCTTTTATTTCATATTGTATGGTTCCCGAGTTCCAGCAAATGAAAGCAGGACAGCTTATAAGCTATGGCTTTATGTTGTTCAGGTGATTACTTCACTTGTGTCAGAATTATCATACAGTCCTGACCATGTAATTTTTCTCTCCTGTTATCCCTTGTAGATGAAATTCCAATAGTTGAAAGCTTTGGCTGCTACAGATCGAACAGTCCCTTTCAAACTCATATTCTTGTAGGGTGCCCTAACTTATAAACACGTTCCAAAGAAAAAAACACCAACTCAACAATCTATTCTCAGAGCAACAACTGCAAATATTGATGATCCCAAATAGTACACGTATTGTAACTGACAGTAACCTATGACAGCAATGACATCATTTTTTCATTTATTCTGTACGCAAAAGATATATTTCCAATGTGTACTGGTATAGTGTTATATCAGACTACTCTATCTCTGTTTTAAACATTATAGAGTTTAAGAAATTGAGCACACATAATGTATATGTTGATCAAAACCCCCACACTCGAAAATGGTCTTGGATATCTTATTCTCAGAGATCTTTCCCACCGCATCACGCTAACAGCTTATAACAAAAAAACACAACTAAACAGGAAAAAAAAAGAAGTAGGCTTCCATGTGCATCACCACAACCTTCCTACACACCCTAGTAAAGTCAAGGGAAAAGTCAATCTGTCCTTAAAACCTATAATCCTCAACAGTCACAGCACATTTGAGCTGTTCTGAAGCGCACTATTAGCCAACACATCATTGTGAGCAGAGCTTTCCCTACTAATCCCATTGCAACAAAACATGCATTTGCCTTTTGAAACAGATCGTATTTCCTAGGTCAGAAAGAGCTAGGAAAGCATCACAGGCAAAGAACTGCAGTCTTGGAACACATACAAGGAAGAAGTATGCTTTTCTTGATATGTTAGGATGAGTTTCTAGAGTCTTAAAAGCTAACACTCTGGGAAAACATGCCCTGTGCACTTCTGCCAAAAGTGGAGTCCCTCTGAAAGACCTTTCTTAACACTGAGATACAAAAGTAAGGCAAAGGTGAAAACAAGGAAACAACATGCTTCCACAACACTAAAATTCCTAAATTAAATTCTTAATGATTCACCAGCTCAGACTCCAAACAGCAAGGAAGAAAAAAAAAAATCCTCATAAAAGCTAAACTTATCTCTAATTTAAGAGCTGTAACCAGTAAGCTCAACTGCATTTTCTTGTGATTACTGATGGGCTGAGGACACTGACAATGCAAGCCTAAATCAAGAAACACTGACAACAAATGTAAGAGTATTTCCGAGGTATTAATGACTGGTTGCAAAAGTTTTCATTCTTACCCATTTTCTTAACATGAAGGAGATAGGAAAGCATAAATACCAAAAAACACACTAAACAAACCAAGAAACAACAGCAGCATCACCATTTGGAAATACACAGAACATTTGGTTATCCTTTCTCAGAATGAGCGTTGCTGTACTGTAAAAAGACTAACTCTTGTGAAATTAGTGATTGTTCAGATAATAAAAGTCCACTTATGAAGATGAAAGGAAGCATGGTATGAGTGCATAAATGAGGAAGGCAACAGTAAATACGAAGTTTGTATGTTTAAATTGTGCTTTCACAAGGAAGCATAAGGGAGGAAGTGTCCTTTCTTTTTAAGCAATCTTAACTCATAAGAGTCATGGAATCATAGAATAGTTTGGGTTGGAAGGGACCATAAAGATCATCCAGTTCCAACACCTCTGGCATGGGCAGGGACACCTCCCACTAGATCAGGCCACTCAAAGCCCATCCAGCCTGTCCTTGAACACCTCCAGGAATGGGGCAGCCATAGCTTCCCTGGGCAACCTGTGCCAGTGCCTCACCACCCTCATTGTGAAGAAATTCCTTATGTCTAAATCTAGCCTAAATCCGCCCCTCTCCAGTTTATACCCATTGCCCCTTGTCCTACCACTACAAGCCTTTGTGAACAGTCCCTTCCCAGCTTTCTTGTAGCCCCTTTTAGGACTGGAAGGTTGCAGTAAGATCTCCTCTGAGCCTTCTCTTCTCCAGGCTGAACAACTCCAACTCTCTCAGCCTGTACTCATATGGGAGGTGCTCCAGTCCTCAGATCCTTCTTGTAGCCTCCTCTGGACCTCTTCCAACACTTCCATACCCTTCTTTTTACTTTGAGAATTCCAGAACTGGACACCATACTCCAGATGAAATCTCACAAGAGAGGAATAGAGGGGCAGAATCCCCTCCCTCGCCCTGCTGGCCACGCTTCTTTTGATGCAACCCAGGATACTGTTGGCCTTCTGGGCTGCGAGTGCATGTTGCCGGCTCATGTCAAGCTTCTCATCGACCAGCATTCCCAAGTCCTTCTCTGCAGGGCCGCTCAATCACATCATCCCTACTCCTAATGGTTCATACATATTGTACATACATAGATGAAAATACTATTAAAATCTCGGCACTTTTGTCCACACTTATCATGCAGTCTCAGAAGATTGCTTTCCAAAAGCCTGGCCAGCAGAAGACCACAGAAGAACCATTTTGATTTAACAATAAAGCCAGCTCAATTTGGTAGATTATAAACAAAACTATGGCCAGGGATAACTATTGTTTTTACTTCAGGATTAACCTCTTCAGACAACATTTAGGAAGACAAATTTTTTTTATCTGAGTGACTGAAGAAGATAGCTAGTCCTTCCTTCCAAGTAGTTGGACTTCCACAGATGAGGCACATGGTACAGCAAACAGTGAGTGTTTTTCACTGGTGGTCTCTTCAATCTGGCTATTTACTATGTTGACAAGTATTTAAATTCTTGTTACTGGTAGGATTCTGCCTATTAATCGGTGCCCATTACAACTCTTTTCACAATACTATGCACACTCAGACACACACCTACAGACACAGTGGAATGGACGTATTTTCTTCTTATACTACAGGGCTTCAGTAAATTTAACCCCTTCCACCCAGAATCACATAGGCTTATTACACAATCATACTCGGTGAACTGCTTTCAACTGAACTTGAAAATACTAGTTCAATTTCAGATGTGCTGTCTCCATAACAGGCTGAAAGAATGACTATGTTACATCTGACCCCTTGCAAACCACTGCAATGTTTTTCAAGACTGACAGTCGTCATATTAACACAATTAATAACATTACTTTCAACTCCTAAAAGCTCTATGTGCTAAAACTCTTCCAGTATTCTTAAGAGTACTTACTTCAAAATCTATTCATTTTCTCCATTAGAAATATTTTTTCAATTAAAAAAACATAACCAAAACTAATGACAAAAATTCAAGTGGCTGAGAGGAAAACTTGAAAATAAAGAAATAACAATTCTCTAATAGAAATTTTCATTTTTAATAGCTCATCACAGAATCACAGAATCACACAAGGTTGGAAAGGACCCATTGGATCATCGAGTCCAACCATTCCTAACACTCCCTAAACCATGTCCCTAAGCACTTCATCCACCCGTTCCTTAAACACCTCCAGGGAAGGCGACTCGACCACCTCCCTGGGCAGCCTGTTCCAGTACCCAATGACTCTTACTGTGAAGAATTTTTTTCTGATATCCAACCTGAACCTCCCCTGACGGAGCTTCAGGCCATTCCCTCTTGTCCTGTTCCCTGTCACCTGGGAGAAGAGGCCAGCTCCCTCCTCTCCACAACCTCCTTTCAGGTAGTTGTAGAGAGTAATAAGGTCTCCCCTCAGCCTCCTCTTCTCCAGGCTAAACAACCCCAGCTCTCTCAGCCGCTCCTCATAAGACTTGTAAGTCTCATGTTTAAGTACAAGAAAGCTGTGAAAATCACACAGAATTATCATCTTTTCATTCCAGCTATTCAAGACTGCTCCAGCACTCCGTTTATTAAAAAAAGGTAACGGCTCAATTTATTAACAGAAGAATGCATTGAGTGCACACACTCATAAGAGTACAGAGATTCTGCAACAATTAATTACTCCTTCACTGCCCACTGTAAGTACTTAATTCTTATTTATACAATATATGTTCCCTTTAGCTTCCAAGTTAATTAAAACCTGAGCAGATAGACACTGACCTGTGGATTATGTTGAATGGATGATATCACAAGCATCCTATTAATCAACTTGGAGATTAACTACAGTTAGATTTAAGTACGGTATCACTAGGACACATAATCTAGGTGTGCACCAGCAAGTTGTACAGTGCAGTAGGACCACACGAGTGTTACAGATGGTGGGAATGCGTTAATACCAACACACAAACTTCCCGTAGGTTTTATGCCAGAGGAACCCTGATCTTGTCCTGTGGACTGTATCTTCCATTTCAGTTACATTCAGTCAGCTCGTAGTGCTCCAAGAACGCCCCTTGATGCAAGCAAAGCACATTGATTCTGTGGATAATTGAGACCATTTGTTTCACAGAAGCATTTGTTTCACAGAAGGGCAAGAAGGGGAAGAAAGGAAAGAAGGGGAAGAAGGGGAAGGGGAAGAAAGAAGGGGAAGGGGAAGAATGAAGGGGAAGAGGAAGAATGAAGGGGAAGAGGAAGAAAGAAGGGGAAGGGGAAGGGGAAGGGGAAGGGGAAGGGGAAGGGGAAGGGGAAGGGGAAGGGGAAGGGGAAGGGGAAGGGGAAAAGCTTGTTTCAAGCTATTTTTTATACAGTTATGACTTAGGTATTACTAATTGTATTAAAAAACAAGTAATCTGTTTATTTGCAGAGGTAACAAGGCAGATTCTTCTACAGAAACAAAAAATAACATATTCCTGAAAGACAGCTACAATAGTCAATTGTAGTAATACAGTTCTCTAGCATGACTGTCCAAAAGTGTTGACAGTTAAATGCTTTGTCCATAGCTGATTGGATCAACAAGCTTATTTTCCACCATGGCATGACAGAAACAATGGCTCTATCACAGTAGAAACAGGAATCAGATATACACCTAAGCCATTGTGAAAAATTTATCATCTGTTTTCTGACATCTAGTGAAGCAGGAGTTGAGTTTGCAGTTCAATGCAAAATTCCTGGCTGCAGCAGAACAATGGTTTTGCCACAAATCTCAACTACTGAGGAATTTGAACAACTGTCTGTAAAAGTTAATACTCCTTTTCTAACAGAAATGCAATGTCAAATGTGTTAACTAATACTTAAAAAAAAAAAAAAAAGCCACCTTCTTCCTCAGGAAATATGCAGACGAGTTCAGACAAGTGACTTAGTACCTAAGATAATGTTTAGACAAGTAACTTGGTACCTAAGATAGGCATTTGGACAAGAGTCAACAACAGACTCCTACTGCAAGGTGCAAAGTGTCCATTCCTCTCCATGATCAGTGACTCAAGTAAAATGGTATGTCCATTCTCAATTGGTTTTTATTTACAGAATAGTAGAGGAAATTGTCTTTTCTTGCTTTTTCAACACCCAGCTTTTTCAGTCTGAATCAACCAGTTGATAACTGAACGAGACAAAACTGAAGAAAATACTCTCCCTGCACACAACAAAAATTTTTAGTTCTCAAAACCCAGGCTACACATTGCAAGTTCTGCTTCCTCATACCCAAGTAAGAAATTTTACCTAGAACACTGTTGAGAAGCTATAGAGCTTCCACAGAACACCGAAGAGGAAAAGGAAGTGAAAACCTTCAATTAGGTCTATGCCAGCTGGTGAAACACATGAAGACCATTCTCCATGTCTGCCACCTTGGCCAGCACCTAAAGGACACTGTGTCCTCTGTACCTCATATCTTCCTACCTCAAAGCAAGTCCAATGTACCTATCACAACACTCTCAAATGAATCCTCAGACCCTTCTTCAACAACCTTCCCTATCAGCACAAATCACCTCCATGGAAATGTTTCCTGCTTGCCTGAAGGTGTGAGGGTAGCAAGCAAGTTGCAGTTCATGGCACAACGTGATCTAGAGGACAGACAAATCTACCAGTTTCTGGTCAAAGGTAATTCTCATCCTCGTTCAGCTAAGCACTTCGCACTCACATTCCGATAGCCAACACCGTGTGCAATATGCAGCATGCCTGCATCTCTGGAAAATCCTCAGGACCAGGACTAAAAGTCACAAATAAATAAGCAAAAGCATTCCTGAAGGAGGGACTGACCTACTTTAAATGCTCCTCAAAGCAAGGTGAACATATGATTTTCAAAATAAACATGGCATAGACTCTCTCTCTTTATAACAAATGACTCAAAACGAGCAGGAAAAGAAGGCCCATTTATTTTTTTTAAATGAAGGGATGGAAGGGAAAATAATTGGCATACTTTCAAAGCCAAAAACTGTTTGAACTCCAAAGCATCAAGTGCAAAACCAATCCATTTATATACAATGATGCTTATACAAAAGGAGTTACCTGATTTCATCTACTACTAGCGTTGCAAAAGTAGATGCTACTATAGCAGCACTCATAAACAGGATTAACAAAGTAGGGCATCATTGTGCACACTGAAATCTTGAATTCAGACAATGCCTTGGATTTGAACTCTCTCTGTGCTAAGAACTGAAGAACAGAAACCATCTATGATTCAGTTCACACTGTGAATTCAAGATAAGTTGCCAGTATTGATCACCTTTCAGTTTCAGGTCCTCAGCAAATACCACAGAATTTAAAGACTGTCCAGGAAGGAAAAGGTAATCTTGGAAGATCCTCATTTATCAATCTTATGCAAAGAAAATTCCTATAACTTTTCTGGTTTTTTAAAAAATATATTATTATATTACTCAATCTTTGAAACTGAAAGCAAACCCTAAGGATTTGGTCAGAAACACCTCCAGCTGTTCTTGATTACTTAGTACATCTGCAACACACCTACAATAACAACATTAGACACTTTCAACTCAAATAGTCATGCGGTTTGGCACCGCTAGGGCACAGAGTGCATGCTAAGTAAAGTTCCATAAATAAAATTCAAACACAAATAAATTCCTTTTTTGCAATATTGCTGAGTATCAAAAAAAAAAAAAAACAAAAAAACCCCTGAATTCCCTCTTCAGTCAAATATCATTTCTAGACTACTCCTGAATTCTGAAACTCTGTACCAAAAGATACAGCATAGGTTATTTAAGGCTAACAAAAGGTGTCAGTCTTTAAGGAACATAAAAGTTTAGAACCTAAAATTATTGAAATCTTTTTCCAAGGCAGTGTGGAAAATAAGCTTTTAGATTAAATACACTCAGAACAAAATTGCAATGTACATGATTTCCCACACTTTCAAGTGTTGCAACCTTCAGAGAAGGAACAGATACTCCTTGTAAAACAAAGACCAAAATTTCATCTTTACAGCATTTTGAACTCCATTTACATGGTACATACAAAATCTCCTAGTGAAAAACAGACTAAAAAGAAGGCGAACTAGCCAGGCATTCAGGAGAACATAAAAATAGCCATCCTGCGTCGGAATAAAAGCCTGTCCAGCCCAGAATACTGTGTCTAACAGTGGCCAAACACAGATGCCTCAAGAATATAAGAACAGAGCAAACCTGTATCAATAACATCAAAGAATATTCTCATACCATTCCATAACTTATAGTTGAATAGTTAATATCTTCATGTTTAATTACTCTTAATGGATTTCCTGCACGTAAACTCGCCTACTTGCCCGTTAAACCAATATAAGTTTCTAGCATCCACAGTACCCAAGGACCAAGAGTGGCACAACTTAACTACACACTGCACTGAAGTGCTCTTGCAGTTCATTTTTTACTTGCTATATTTGTCAGATGTCCTCAGAGCTTGCATCAAAGGGAACAGCAAATAGACACCTCCAACTAGGTGTTCCGTCCAAGCCACATGTGTTTCCAGAGATCTCTGTCTTAACCTTACTATTGGGTTTATTGGGGAAAGAAAACAACTAAATGGCTCCTCCTCCACCATTTTATTTATCTGAACTGAATTTCATCCACAATTTAAATGCCCTATCAGATCAACAAGGTCTTTCTGCAATTCTTCATAGGCAATGCTGTCTTTAAAACTCAGTAACTTAGTAAGACCAGCAAATATCACTTGTTCAACCACTTTATCTATGAGGCTGTTGAGCAGCAGAGACACCTGAATTGATCCCTGTGGAGCTCCACTGTTGAAAGACAACTGAACAGTCCTACCCAAGCTTTAAGGCATTTATTATTTCTCTCACTAGCAGAAACTTTCTTGTCTTGTCCCATAACTCCTTACTTGGTCATGCAAGCAGGAATTATTGACTGATGGCTTAGGGACCTGTCAGACATACTTTGCAGAAAGGGCACGCCTTCCAAAACTGAACTCCTGTACTTGGAAGCAGCTGTTCAAATGCAGGTCTCTGCAGTCTAATGAATACAGAGATTGCTAGATGTCTTTAGCCAAAAATATTTTAGGATAGTGTCTCCTGATAGTTATCTTAGTATATTATTTTGATTTACTGCCCCTAAAGGGATCATGTGGCCACATTTTTCAGCCTCACCTGGTATATCTCCACTACCACTAACCTAAACAATGAATATTGTCTGTAGATGTATTCAAGATCATCTCCAGGAATAAATGATTGGAGACAAGATTATCAAGAAAACAATACAGTTTTATATTCTATTTAGGAACCAAGAGGGACTGTTGCATCTCCTTTATACATTTTCTAAGATACGTGGGCTATCAGAGGAAGTCTGAGAAGCATCAGCACTTTGAATGCTATGTCTAAAAGGATCTCAGATCTAGCCTTAGGACCCTAAAGATTCCTTGCCATACCCATCACTGCAATTTTCCCTCGGAGCATATACCTCTCCTGAGTTCTTCTCTCTCCATTCCCTACATCACAGTCTTTGATCAAGATGGTTCTTAGCTCCTGTTTTCTTTCTGCTTTCATTTTAAATCTTATTTCCTAATTCTATCCAACAGCAGAGCAGACAGTGGGTCACACCTCTGCACTAGCTGGGTGCAGTTATTTTCCTTATTCAGACCTTTTGTCAGGGTTTCAGAGCTACTGCCTCACCTTGGAAGGCGGGAAGACCCACCGCACCTCAGCTTTCATTAATTCTTCCTTCCTCAGACAGGAGAGTTCACATTTCAAAACACTTTTGAAGCTATGCAATAAACCCATGATGTATCACCAATACAGACTATTCTTAAATTAAGCGCTTGGTCGCTAGCACACATGCTGAAAGAATTCTAGACAGACCACACGTAACAGTATTAATCCAGACAGAATTGGTGTTAACTGCTGTTATTCAGCAGTACACACTTCTTTTTTCTCAATTCCAGAGACAAAAGTGATACAACCGTATTTACTTTTTTACATTCTTAAGTTTTTCATAGGTGTACAGTGAAGTTGACTACAAATGTTGTAAGCGTATATAAACCTATGCCTATTTAAATCTGGCCAGCAACAGTAGCAGTAGTGGCAAAAAGGTAGCAGCAGATGCCTAAGACCTAGCCAGCAAACCAAGAATGATACTGTATTGCATTTCTACAGACTCTCCTGCTCCTATCAGTCCTGGTACAGCAAACACAGGTATACTTCGTAGAAATAACTTTCACTGTATGCCCTTTCTGCAAAAATACTGTACCAAAGCAACCAAGGCCAGGCTGGATCCTGGCAGCCTGATGTAGTGGGAGGTGTCCTGTCCATGGCAGGGACTGGAACTGTATGGACTTTAAGGTCCCTTCCAACTCAAATGATTCTATGTTATTCCTGGAAATTTCCAGTATTCATCCAGGATTTAAATATTTTAAGACATGCAGATTTAAGTATCTACTGTAAATCCTTAAAAATGCTGTCATCTTCTGGGTTGTTTTTTTTTTTTTTTGTGGGGGGGGGCAGGGGAGGTAGAGAGAGAGGTTAATTTTATTTTCTACCAGCAAATTCAACATGAACCAACAACTGTATTTAGACAGAAAAAAATGGACTTTAGATATAGGCAGCAGTTTTTTACAACGGACTTCAGTTTTTAAGAGTAAACACTTGGGATAAGTTGTCAGGCAGGAGCATCAGGGCGGCAGCGCAGGACTGATGAATGAAGGGGCAGCAGCTCACTCGTGTGCCCCGATGGAGACACGCTGCCCACAGTGCCTTCTGGGGCTCTGCCTCGGGCGGGAGCGCTGTCAGCGCCAGGTGTAAGGATGCTGAGAACGCCGATAAACGGTAAAAGGTCTCGTATGGAGCGAGGCTGCCAACAAGCCGGCATTTTAGCGCTCTGGAAGAGATGCCTGCCGTTCAGCAGATCCAGGAGGAGGTCCGGAGTCTTGCAAACACACGGGTAACCTAACGTAAAGCTGCTCGTGCGGACCAGCGCTTACCGAACTGACGCCTTCTCCTGGAAACCACTCCTTTCTTTTGCCGGGGGTGGGGGGGATGTGCACAGCTCGGCTACGGGGGGGTGGGGGGGATCATTTTCTTTCGAAACCCCTACATTGCCGTGAAAGCCAGCACGCTTTCCTGATGCTATTCACCGCAAACCAAAGTTTTGCAGCTCTTGCCATTGCAAAGCGATGCTCGCTGAGGAGACCCAGCCCCGGCGGGGCTTGGTGAGAAGCAGAACCCACCCCCGCACCCCCCGCAGCCCCAGTCCCTCCTCACCGTCCCAGCTCGGACTCCAGCTCGAAGTAATGGGCCAGGGTGTCCTTGTTGGAGCCGTCGATCCAATAGTCGGGTGCGGCGGAGCCGGGCCGGCTGGCGGCAGAGGAGCCGGAGGAGGATGAGGACGAGGAGGATGAGGACGAGGAAGAGGACGGCATGGTGACTTTCAGCATGCCGGGACGCCTGCCGGGGCTGCCCCCTCCTCCGCACCGGCTGTAGAGAGCAGAGCGACGCGGCGGCTGGCGGCGGCTCCTCGCCTGCCTTCCTGCCTCCCTCTATCTCTCTCTCTCTCTCTCTCTCTCTCTCTCTCTCTCTCTCTCTCTCTCTCTCCTCTTCCTTCCTTCCCTCCCTCCCTCCCTTCCTTTTTCTCCTCTCTTCCTCCTCCTCCTCGCCCCCCCGGGCAGGAGCGGCGGCAGCGGCTGCCCCAGTCCGCAGGGCACCCACCGGGGCGGGGATGGGCGGGTCCCACACACGAGGTTCCCGTCCCTTCTCCACCCCTCCAGGTCCCCTTCCATCCCTTCTCCACCCCTCCAGGTCCCCATTCTCCGCCCCTGGAGGTCCCCTCCTTCCTCCCCGGGACCTCACCGGGTCGGCGGGAGCCCTGGATGTCCCGGATCGCAGGGACCGAGCCGTGCGGGACGCGTAGCCCCTAGCGACGCCTGCCCCTCCCCGTCATCCTGCACCATTTTGCCGGTTCCATCGCCGGGATCGGCTTATCCGGGCGTGACTCCGGTGTCAGGGGTTTTTCCTCCCTGCCTTTGCGGTGAATCGAGTGGAGGAGGGTGCGGAGGCAGGGGGAGAACGGGACAGATAGTGGGAAAGACTGGGAAATGCTCGAAAGCGCCGGCGGAAATAAGAATACGGCTTCCCTTCCTACTGCAGGGCTAAAAGGAGCCATAAAGAAACAAAATTGCCGTGCTGCAATGGCGTTATTAACAGCCGGTGAATCGCATGCGGTTATGACAACGTGTATTGCGTTCCTGGCTGTAAAAACCTGAGCCAGAAATGTCTGTGTAAGGGCAGTTTCTGTTGGTGTAGTGGTGAAAGAAAACAGCAGCAGTTGTGTGTGCCTCGCATGCATAGTGTGCCAGATCAGTCCTACTCACATCCTCTCCGTGCTATTACACCCACTTACACTGCCATGCGAGCACAGGCAGGAGATAAAATGGACCATGTGCAAGCCTGCACAGCAGAAGTGACGGAAGTATTGTCCTCTAATTTTCAGCCACAATCCACTAGCCTGTTTTTAAACATTGTATTCCTTGCTCGGATAAACCACAGTGTCCTGGTCAGTGTCGTGGTAATTCCGGTGTATTAATATTTTCCAGGATGCTTTGTTTCCCCCCCCCAAGTTCCCAAGACGAGTCTGTCTCTTACTGGTTATAGAGTCACTGAGTCACGGAATGGTTTGGGTTGGATGGGATCATAAACATCACCCTGTACCAACTCCCCTGCCATGGACAGGGACACCTCTCACCAGATCAGGTTGCTGAAAGCCTCATCTAACCTGGCCTTGGACGCCTCTAGGAATGGGTCAGCCACAACTTCCCTGGGCAACCCGGGCCAGGGCCTCACCACTCTCACGGGAAAACATTTCTTCCTAGTATTTAAGAAGACAGAGGATGTAGGAAGATATCACAGAGAGGGCAAGTAATCTCAACTCTGAATCTCTTAATATCTCAAAAACCTTAAGAAAGAAATGCTCCTCTCTGTTTAACCAGATAACAGAAGAAATATCTGCTAATCTTGCCTTTGCTCATGGTAGGAAAGGATAAGAGATAAGTGAGATAGATAGATAGATAGATAGATAGATAGATAGATAGATAAAAGAGATAATGCCCTTTCCTCTCAAGATCACTTTTTGCAATTATGAAATTAAAATGTAGATCCCCATCACAACTTGAGATATTATAATTTTCAAATCCGTATTTGAAAGTGAGGAAAATAGTAACACAAAGTCTTATTTTTGAAAACCAAGTTGTATGCAAGCCACTTCAACAGAAACTCCAAACTGGCTTTGAGATGAAACCTGGTGCCCAGAGCACCTGCTCTTTACAGATCTGAGACAGCATCAGAGCAGCAGAAAAGTAAGCTTTTCGGTGTTGCTTATTCTTCCTCCCAACCCCCATTTCACTCTGTCTCTGCTGGTCAACGTGGAACTTTTCTTCATAAAGCTTGGGTTGCTAAGTGACTTTTTTTCTTTCTTTCTATATGACATTTTCTGACAGCATCTGCTGGGAGAGTAAATGGTCACTGATGATGAAAATCACATGCATGTGCAAAATGGCCAGGCTGCACACATAGAAAACAGTGGTATTCCACATCATATTTTTGTTTAGTCAAATACCTAACATATTCTGTAACGCAAAGGGCACATGTATTTCTGTTGTGGTGGAGTTTTAGTAACAACTGTTTTAGTAGGATTATGTTCATCTATGTACCTGCAATCAGATTCACACGACAGATTAGATATGCTTATCATGGACCTATATGGGCTCATTGCTAAATGACATAGCACCAGTGAATTTTTTTATTTTTTTTTACTGGACTACCTGTGCAAAATTCATTTAACATCCCTTAAAACTCTATCTCAAGGTGAGCTGGATCACACCATGCTGACAACCTAGTACTTGAAAACAGGCTGGACCTTATTCTCCAGGGAGCTCGATTTCCTTAAAAATAAAATAGCAATACAAATATGTCCATATGGAATTAAAGAAAGTCTTCAGGTTGCACACCGCATGTAACCAGCACAGGAATGCCTCTTGTTGTCTCCAGGAAACCAGAGGCAGCATTTTAAATGTGCAGTTCTCCACTCATATCAGGTCTATGTTAACAATGTGAAGATCTGCACTGTTGTTATTAGGCGTGAAATTAAACTGCTGATAAAACTTCATTTATATATTTGTGAATACATACTATGTGTGAAATTTTATTATGGAGTTACAAATACAATAATTTTCCTGCCAACAAACCCAGGTTACAAATGCAGAGGAAGAAGGCAGGTCAAGGAGGCAGGCATCTTTTGCAGAGGAAGCAGGTTTTATGAACAAAAAAATACATGCAAGAGATGTCCAACCTCTCACCCCTCTCCTGCCAACCATAAATTTAAACTCAAAGCAGGAAGTTAATCTGGTGTGTTGGCAGAGGTGGGATGAGTAATCTTTCAGCCTTCCTAGTTGCTGCAGTTGTTTTGTCAACGCACATGTCCTTTAGTATAGACAGCACTGCATCAGGCATAAGCAGTCCACACTTCCCAGAGTCAACTTCAGAAAATAAAAACAGGATAAGAACCCTTTAAACTTGATTTCTAAAATTTTCATAGAATTCTAGCAGCTAGACCTTGGGTAGACATCCTGAGAACAAGAAAATTGTGTCTAGAGTGTTAAATAAGTAGTTCTGGGTTTGTGGGTATCATTCTGTAGAGTAGCATGTTAGTCCCTTGCCAGCTTAGGCTAATATTTTTTCCTGGACAAACTGCAGCGTGTATCTTTGAGGTACTTAAATAAAAACTATTTGTTTGACCTCTCTTGCTATAATTTTGATAATGACTATAACAATAACAATAACGATGATGATAATAACAATAACGATGATGATAATAACAATAACGATGACGATGACGATAACAATAACAATAACAATAACAATAACAATAACAATAACAATAACAATAACAATAACAATAACATGCAGCTTCTTATTGAAGGTATAAAGTGTCCACACCTGTAGTAGAAAAGGTAGTGTCATCAATAAGAAGAAAACTGTCGGATACTCTCCTCATTAAGAAACACTTCTCCCAAAATAGTTTGCAGATACTAGAGCTTTCCTCTTTGAGTAAGTGATCCATCATTGATTCCATATTTGCTCCCATGCCAGACCTGATGCTTATCTGCCATATGTGTCATGTGGAATTAGGTCTTCTGAAACTGAAGTTACTCAAACCATGTCACATTAATGTCGAAGAAGTTCAGAGCAGGGCAAAAACCAAAAAGCTTTCTCTTCCTTTTCCTGTCACTGATTTTTCCTGATGTTTAGAAAGCCTTGCATTACATTTTATTTTCTGCAACATCTTTCATTTTTTCTCTCCACTTCCAGTACTTCTGTATGACTATACAAGCTTCCATTGAATGACCATTAGTTAGGAATGTCAAAATCTTCTGCTAATTTCATTATTTTTATTTATGTGGAGGTAGCCTTATGGCTTGCAATGAGCAAGGTTGTGAGTCTCTTAACTTACCTTCTTTCATGTGGTTTTATATGTAAATCTAAACCTACTTAATGATTTGTAGAGCTGCTAGGTAAAGACAGACTTTCATCAGCTCTGTATGTGAAGATATTAAATCAGGAAAGAATGAACGCAGAGCAGAGAGAGGCCAGCAGAAGAGTTGTGATGGTGGTGAGATGTGTTTATTCAAGAAAACAAAGAGAATCTGAGACATCCTTTGTGGCATGGCAATCAGGTAGAAGGATGGTAGCAATACGCCCTTTTGCCTCAACTCCGACTCGTGTTTTGAAGTCATGACCATATTTTTCCTTTGTCTGGGAAAAGAAAACATGTAAGTGGGGATAAAAAAAGAGTGAATGCCTAAAGATGAACTGTTAGAAAACGATGTGATTCAGCCATTCCTGAACTATTATGTGTGCCCCAGATATGGACAGAGTCATTTTGTAGTCATTACAGGAGGACATATAGAACAGTTATCTTTGCAACATAGTCACAGTACTTATCTTCCTGTCCACTTTTTAAGTGATTCAATCAATCCTTTTATGTCTAGAATGTAGAAGGATACTTGAAGCATTCCCTTTCATTTGGCAGGATCAAACAACTTCCTTTGGTTCACTAAAGAACATAAAGCTGATCCACAAACCGACATGAGTCATTAAATCCAAATAAACCAACCCCTTGAGGGCAGGTTTCACAAACCAAAAGTTGCCTGGTACGACCCACAGAAGTCACATACAGCCCTTTCTGAGTGAAGCACACTTAGCTGCTTCTGCCTTTCTAGACCCTGTTCAAACAAAATCCAGCTGGAGGTCCTCTGCCACAATTAGTTCACAAAATATATTTCTCAAAAATAAAATGCTTCCTTGTTTCTAATGCAGAGCTTTTTCTTCATTTTTTTTTTTCCCTCTCCACCTCCCTTGCTATTTTGGAGTTTAAACTCAATCCATCGCAGGGTGGTGGAAAAAGAAACACCTCCTGGCCCCATTCCCCCAAAAAAAAACAACCTATGAAATAAACTATAAAATACACGTGTAAGATTACAAACTTTCTGCCAGGCTTAAGATTATGCCAGCCATTGTGAATCTAAAAGTTTCACAGAGCCCTTTGTGTTATATTGCCCAGTAGAGAGAAGCTGCCTAGGCTATCATTTTCTTGAGTTTCCTGTGTAACTGTAACCAAATTCAGCAGTGCAAGATGTCTCACTACAAATGTAAAGCAAACTCTTCACTGCCAGCAGGACTTCATCTTGTCTAGCCGTAAAGTGGGCTCAATAGCTGGTCCATTAACAGAGAAGTTAACAGCCATGACTATAGTTGTAGAGCTAGAATTCAAGGTTCATCCCGGCTGCTGTTCCATAATGTAGCTAGTTCACTAGGTGGGCTAGATAATAATTCTTGTCTTTCCAGTTGTATTATTTTACAGCCTGCTCTCATCCCAGACAAAATAAGTAAAAGCTCACGGTGTTGTGAAAAACAATTACGACCATCAGTTCTGACTGTTACTCTCCAGTATGGAACAGATCTCCATTTCTCTCATTTGCCTCATATTTGAGTGGCTGCAAGGTGAGATATCTCTAGCTGTAGTGTAGTGGTGACTAGGTTTCTTGTGACTTGAGTGCCAGTGAAACCAGCAAGAAACACAGAACGCTTTTCTGCAGGACATAGTAAAGAAAAGGTGAAATAGCTATTGTCATTCACTTCAGTGATTTCTGACTGGATTGCTGCCAGTTCTGTAAATTCTGGAATACTGCAGCTTTTATGAGCAAGGAAATGGCTGTGGTTTGTGGATATTGTTTTGTACATCTTTCTGATTAAACATCCAGATATGGCCTTGCTCAATTGCAATCTAATCTCTTTGAGTGCCTTGCCCAATACTGGTGATAACAGGCTTGCTATGTGTTAGCAAAAAGGTTTCTAGAAAATACCAAACTCTGCAGGGAAAAAGCCCAAATATTACAACACCATCCAATCTAAAAATTAAGATTAATTATTTAGCTATGTATTTTGGACCAGGCTGACCAGAAACACACAACGGAAGAGCATCTTTCTCAGGATTACTTCCCAGGAAGTAATGTTTGTAAGCTAATCTGCAGAAAAATGCAGAGGAAATTCCTAGGAAAACACAATCTTAAACTCATATTCCCTCACCCAAATTTGGTACTGATTTCATGTACTTGAGGTTGCCTCTACTTTGTCTCCCCAGACATGTAACTCTCACCTAACTGCTCAGACCTGCGGCTCAAGCATCAAACTTTCCTCACTTCGATCATCTTTCTCCATCTCATTCCTGGATTTGTTCACAACCATGCATTTTTGATCCTTGAAAATTTACTGCAATTAATTTCACTCTCACGGACAAGGAAAAGTTGCTATTAAGTAAAAGGAAAACTTAAAGCACCTCATCTGCTCCCTGATAAGAATCCACACAAAGACATTTAGCTGGTATTTATTACAATTGAAGAGTAATTACTGTAATTCATGTGTGTACACAGGGTTGCCTTTCACTAAGCTGCTGATGGACTGTAAGGTCTTAGCATTATTCAGCAACGCAGTGTCATTAAACCCACTGAGAGAGGTGCAGGGCTATATACATATAGTATAGATAGCTTCTGCAGTTTACATAAAAAACAACTTTATTTGAAATACCTAAGAAATTCAGCCATGACTCAAGATCACATGAGATTATACTTTCTCAGAAGATACACTACATCTTGCAAAACAAAAAAAAATCTGAATCCCTCCAAGGCAAAACAGAGCTTAGTATTTCCAAGTCAGAGCACTGTAATTTCTTCTCTAGATGATATACATGTATATTAAAACAAGTTACACCACTAAAATCGTGCTTTTCCAAACACAAGAGATTAGTTTTATTTGCATTTTGTGAAAATCAGTTGCATTTCATTTTGTGTAAATTCTCATTTAGCCAAATTTTTAAAATGTGTCCCACTCGTTTAATCACAGGAATGAGAATTAGCAACGATGATCATGTTTGCAGGCTGAACAAATTTATTATTCTATTATTATACTGGCCCCTTTAGCTACTGCTTTTGCAATAAAATTGGACAAGGATTAACTAAAGAATTAGAAAGCTGTCTGGTAGAATTTCCAGTAGAGCTAGGTGAGTATCATGTATAGAGACTGTAATTCAGAATCTGCACCTTCATGTCCCAGTGTGACCTCCATAAGTCAAAAGTGAGGTGGAAAGCAGAATGGCTTCATTGTTTATGTGAACAGTTTTTATTGTTTATTTCTCACTCAGTAGTTTGCTTCTATATATACCCTTATCATAGATCAGACACTTGGTTTATGCAATGTATCTAAAAGCTTTGGTAACATCTGACTCGTAAAACTCATTTTGCAAAACTCACAAATTCCTTTGTTGCCATTAGAAATTTTAAACACGTGATTAGGGGCTTTCTGCTTTCCTCAAAACAGTATTTCTTATTTTGTTTTTTTGAAATCTAAACTGAAAAGCAACCAGTGAAATACTGAATATTGAAATCAAAGAAGAACTCTTCGCTAAATCAAAATGCTATGATCACAAATCAGTATATTGTTGAAATGAATCTGCCCATTTTTTGCTTAGACATTGATGTTCAAATACATAAAGAAAATAAAGCTGCATTGGGCCAGTTTTTATGGTGAAGCTGAGTTCATCCAGAGGACATAAATGATCCTTGAATCTTCACAGGAGTGAATTATAAGATATATGTATGCAAAAAGTCATGCATAATTTGAATGCTGATCTGCATGTAATTACAGTGTGTGTACAGAAAGATACACACATTTGTGCTTAGAAAACAATTCCTCTATAAATCTCCTGTGCAGGAAGGCAATATTAATATTACTGACCAGTATGTGGAAACAAAACAACCAAAATATTAAGAACTCTCCAGGCTATTCTTGCTGCATATTTCTCAGTGCTCTGTGTGTCCTAGATAGAGACCTGTGATATACTTTTTTTGTCTTGTTATTTGTATGGTTTAATAATAGATCAGAAATGAATGTTGGTTTCGTTTATGCATATGCAATGCCAATGAACTCTAAGCATATTAGCAGATGTAAGTGAAAGAAATATTTGACCAGCCACCTTGCAGGAGGTTTAAGATTGTCACCGGTTTCTTCCCAGTGTCAGTTGTACAAGTGGCTTGGAAAAGGACGAGTTTTTTGCAACACTAGATGAGAAGTGGCCTGATACTGCTGCTGATACTGATCTGTCTGCTAAGCAGCCAATCTTGCATTTTTATACACAAAGTTTCCAGAAAATAATCACTC
This sequence comes from Cuculus canorus, assembly GCF_017976375.1. Classification (NCBI taxonomy): domain Eukaryota; kingdom Metazoa; phylum Chordata; class Aves; order Cuculiformes; family Cuculidae; genus Cuculus; species Cuculus canorus. The sequence continues at coordinate 65,142,366 of NC_071441.1, forward strand.
AAGACTGTTTTGATTGTACTTGCCATTTTCACATTTCTCTAGGAGTTGTAGAAGACACTGCTACAAGAAGTCAGCAGTTATGTAGATAAGCATCTTGATTCATGTGGGGCAGGAAATGTGAGCTATTTAAAGTGAGTTGAGGAATAGCAGTCATTATGTTTCGCTGACTGCATTTGGAAAGAAATGCTTTCAATCTGAAATGAGAGAAAACAACAGTCTTGTTGCTCTTCACCAGAGCGAAGACAGTGTGTGTTTGTTCTTTTGTCTGAGTCTCGCTCAGCAAGAGGCTTCCTGGTTGGTTGGACAAATCCCACACAAATTTACTCAAAGCAACTTGCAATCAGCTGTTTTGCGTCTTCAGGTGAAATGCAAATGACTTGTTTTGAGTAATTGAAGAAGATAACCAGAACTGAGTCTAAGGACTTATTTTGAGTAATCAAAACAAGTTTTGAGTAATCAAAACAAGTCCTTAGACTCAGTTCTGGTTATTTTCTTCAATAGGAATTTCATAACAACAAAAGTTTGTTTTGAAGCAAAATGTTTAACTTCAAAATTACCTACACTAAACATTTGATTGTCTCAGCAATTTTTCCCCACACGTGATAATCTACTGAGTTTAGGTCAAAGAGTATGCTGATTTCTTACAAGGACTTTTTTGTCTCAGAAGGTGTTGGTTAAAAACGTTCACATTTCCATGACAGACAAGCAGCAGCAACACAGACAGTAAAGGGAAACTTTGTTCCCAGCAGAGTACAGCTTAAAAGGCAGGAAAGTGAAGAAATGAAAGTGTTTGGTAGATTTATCTTGGATATGTCATAGAATCACAGAATCACAGAATCACAGAATCACAGAATAGTTTGGGTTGGAAGAGACTTTAAAGATCTTCCAGTTCCAACCCCCGTGCCATGGGCACCTCCCACTAGACCAGGCTGCCCAAGGCCCCATCCAACCTGGCCTTTAACACCTCCAGGGATGGGGCAGCCACAGCTTCCCTGGGCAACTGTGCCAGGGCCTCATCACTCTCTCGGTGAAGAAATTCTTCCTTATGTCCAGTCTAAATCTGCCCCTCTCCAGTTTATACCCATTCCCCCTCATCCTATCACTACAAGCCTTTGTGAACAGTCCCTCCCCAGCTTTCTTGCAGGTCCTGTAAAAATATGTCTTTTTACATCATTTAGAGTCGTGCAGCTTAACACAGCAAAACACAACATCCTTTTGGGTAGTACCCACAGCCATTTTCTTGGGTAATTTTTCACTGTTGGGATGTCAGTAGGAAAACTGTTTACCAGGTCACAGGAAGAGAGGCCAAGAGACTTGCATCAGCCACTGCAACGTTCAACCAAGTGGAAATAATAAAAAAGAAACATGACTGTAAGTGCTGTGAAGGTGTGAAGGTTTTCCTGGGGTGATGACATCTACAGTTTAAGGGCAACACAGCTGGGTTAGCATCTTGTCATGAGAAGGACTGAGTGAAGTGGATGCTGCAGCATCATCATAAATACTACATCTCCTATTATTATTTTTTTCAATAGACCTACAGTTAGTAAGAAGGAGACTGATTTAGTACTTTGGAAACTATGTATTAGTCATCTGTATCTTAATTCATTACTCAGCTTTCCTCTGCCCCTAACACTGTACAATATTTCTGAGCCAAATCCTAAAGTTCTTACAGGCACATCTAAGAGCCACTGACACCAATGAGAGTCTTCGCTTGCAGAAGTCAGCATTTAAATTGCATATTACTCTTGGCACCTATCTTCAGTAGCCTGATGATCCATCAGAGGAAAAAGACCTTCCTAGTTAAAAAGCAGCTAATGGCAAATAAAAGTAAGATGTAAGTGGAAGATTTGGCCAAGTAATACTATCTCCATGTACAGTAATGAAGAGACTTTTAACAGCCAGTATAACTATTCCTAATATCTTCTGCCTGTATCTTTTATGTATTGTATGCAGCTTTTTCATCAAAAAAGGTTTCTTCAGTACGCAGTCTGCATTTGGACTACCTGCATATAAATGGCAGGAATGGGGATTCTAGAAAACGAATAAAATTAACAGTGACCCTGTTGTTAGAGAAGAAAACTAGGTAAATAGAATACTGAAATTCAGGGTATCCTTGGCTCTTCACCTCAATTCTGTATGGGATCCTTTTCTCAAACTTCTAAACTTAGATCTGGGTTTCTTCTATCTAACCTACCCAAACCAGAATTTTCCTACGAAAGTCACTGTGATGTGTGTGAAATGTTTAAACCAAAGCGCAGAGGCTAGTTCTGAAGAATAACAGATCACTGAGGAAGGCGCGTGAGATTGTATTTGTTCTAAACATAGCAGGACTGTCCCAGAAAGCAAGTTTAAGATACAGTTTTAAAAATGCCTAAGACAAACTTGGGACCAGCCTTGCAGCAGCAAAATTTTCAAATTTTAAAGGAACAGACTTAGTTCCATGCCACTGGATCATCCAGCCTCCCCCATCAACTTCCTAATACATGAAGAATGTTTAAAACAGCAGTTAAACAATTTTTTTTATAGACTACAGAAAGTGTCACCCACAACCAGGAATCTCTGCCATGTTTTCTTAGATTTAAAGAAGTGGGCAAAGGGTCAGATACACATGTTTTATTAAAACAAACAAACAAACAAAACCAAACAACATAAAATAAAAACAAAAACAAAAATGAAACACAAACCCAGAAGCCAAGGAAACAAAAGTGCTTATTAAAATCTTCTGCCACAATCATGTTTACATACTGAATTCTTTAAAACGCTGATTTTAAAATGGAAGCTTTATCAACCCCTAAACAGGACAGCAGCAGTAGGAGCTCATACAAAATTCAGTGAAGAAAGACTCCAGGGACTGGATCTACAACTTATTCTACATTTGCTAGATAGGTGTTCTCCATGACAACATTTAATTACTTCATAGTATTCTAATTTACTAAAATGCAACCATGAACAACCAGCCATAGTTCACATACTTGATCTACAGGCAGGCAGCTACTCTTTTTCAAGAAGAGAAACCCATTGACATAAAAAGCTGCTTCTGGGGCTGAGTCATTTATATTTATTATTGAAAATAAGGAGTCCTGTGCAACCATGCCAAATTTAGTATGGTGTATTCAGGACATCAATATAAGACAATTCTTTTTCTCTGAAGTCCAATATAGCAGTGATGTGATATATTGTGTGGGCGATGCTGACTACATTTTAATTTAGAAGGCTAATGTTCTGCAGACTGAATAGGTACAAACTGGAAATTGGCCAAGGAGGCAGGAAGAATAGAGCATTGCAAATGATGGAATTCCAGACCCTGTCCTTGCTGCTGACGTTCTCTGGCTGCTGCAGCAGAAGGAGCATCTGCAGCTCAGAAAGGCAAATCGGACGCAGCCAGCCCCACTGCCATGCACCCCTGCAAGGCCTCTGACCGCATCCAGCACAGGTTGCATTGACATGTCTGCCTCTTGGGAAAGAAAAGGAGAAAGAAGCCACCTTGGAGAGAAGCTAATCCTGGCAGCAGGAAGAAGAGCTCTTTTGGTGGAGGATGAAGAGACTGCGGATGGACACAGGCACTGAGACTGCTGTGATGGGGTAGGGGAGAAATGTTCATCAGAGTCCTCATCTGGGAAATAAAACGGATGCTACAACAGACCAAATCTAAACTTCTTGGGCCTCAGTGGCTTCAGGAAACTTCAGTGGCTGAAAGTATGCCCCTCAAGCTGGTATCCCCAACTTGCTCTTAAACTGCTTACAATATACCCAAGAGTGTTACAACCAGCACGCAAACCATTAGATGAAAGCAGAAGGATACTAATGAATACATGTGAGTTACAAAATTGTTTTCAAGTCCTATCTTCTTGGTAGGTCAAAAACATCTGTTGTTTCCTGGCAATGTAAGGACAGTACCACCAGTTAGATGATGCTATCAACATGCTCTTTTTATCCCTCTCTTTCCAATCTGGGGTTTCCTAATCAATTTAGCACATATGGTTTATCATTAATGTGGCAATCTTCAGAGAATTTACATTTTTGCATCTCAAGCCTTCTTAGCTCCTTTAAAAACTGTAATACTTGCACTTTGTGCTTACATCATTGCAATTATTGCTACAGCACACACTCCTTTTGTAGCAGTGTTAGCATGAAATTTTATTCCCAGTGGAGGTCAAATAATTTACTATGAAACATTACCAAAAATTATTTAAGACAGAGTTGTTGAAAATGTTTTGCGGCCTGAAAAAAAAGATAAAGGCAGAAAACATTATGAGTTAACATGGCTGCAAATATTTGCTGCCTTGCAGTTTGTGATGCTCCCTTCATTTGAAGATCCAGAGGTTTTAAATGGGTGATGCTCTCCTCCAGCTTAAAAACAAATTTTGCTCAGACTTTAGTCTATGTATACATAGCAAGAATCAGATAACACATTGCAAACAGCATAGAAAATATTATTAAAAACTGCCTAGGTAGACAAACTTGTCATTACCAGCACAACTGACTCTTGTGATATTTTGTCTCTTCCCTACAGCCCCAGAAGCTGCCACTGGGCTTTATCCAGATTTTTATGGTTGTTCTTGACTGATGCACCTTGCCTTAGGTATCCAAGCATGGAGGGGGCAGCTTAAGTGACCACATTTTCTTCTTCAAGCTATACAGACCTCCCTCTGCTATCATTATAATACGTCACTTCTGAACACCAGCTTCATGAATGAGTAGGGTTTTTGAAAACACTCAGTATCACAGACAATGCCCGACTTCCAGCTCCATTATGTCCTATGTCAGATTTTCCTTTTCTTTCTCAGACAATGTCTCAGCTATGGTGAAGTCATTAGCTTTTTCAAGGCAATCCAATTCCATCCCGTAGCTATAAAGTGCAATAAAAAAAAAAAAATTATTAAAGCATGATGATGCTTACAACAGTGGAAGAATGCTTGGACTTTTTTAAGACTAAGAAACTGCTCATGAACATTCTGACCATCTTTCCACTGGAGGCTTTTTTGCCTGAGGCTGTCATGTAGTGGATGTACCAAAGGTGGGCAAACAGCACAGTGATTCAGTGCTGTGGGCATATATACAACAAGAACTTGCCTTAATCATCGAAAGGTCCAGATGTAAAGGGGAGAAAGGTAGAGTGACAGCAAGCTGTTACTCTAAGGCCAAGGACCTTCAGAGCAGATGGGGAAGCAGAAGAACCACTTGCCATCCTATGTGTCAAGAAGAAGGAGTGAAGCTTATGTTATTTTAGCAGATGGCTTAGGAACTCAATGTGATTTTTAACACCTGATTTATACAGATCAAACACTTCCAGACCAGTCCTATTTGTAGATACACTCTTTGAACAACATCACATCTACTACCTGTTACCAGATGGCTACCAGATTTGCCTGCTCTCTGGGTCTCATCTGTGACCCTGATCTCTGTGGTCACAACACAGACTCTGTTAAAGTCTTGCAGATTCTTCCCAGATGGTATTTTCAGACATGTTTTTTTCTTCCTATCTATGTAATCCAAACTATTCATATCTCAATTAATTCAAGTTCTGTTCCTGGGCTTCAACAAATGCAATGTAGCTCTACCGAGAATGGTGATGATAGAAATAATTTCCCTCCCAGACTGTTGATTTGTTTTTATAACTCCTCTAGTTCAAGTCATCAAACACAAAAATTACTTGTTTGTGCCTCTGAGTCCCTTCAGAGTGCATGACCACACTTCTCTCACCTCTCACTCACTATAAAGGTGACAGTGTCCCCATTCACAGGACTGGCCACCAACATTCCTTTGTTACATCTATGTAGAATTTCAGTATTCTTTAACGTTCTGCCGATGCGCATGGGATGGCAGTCTTTTAAACATCTGCCATCAGAATATTATTTCACTGTACATAATGCAAAAGGCCAAACATTAGAATTGTCCATAAATGTTAATATGCCTAAATCTGACAGCTATGATCAAGAGCCGCCAATAAAAATTGGTAGCAAATCTAAGGCTTCTCTGGTTTGAGTAAGGTCCAGTAATGTTTCCACCAATTCCTGTAACAGAAATTCCTAGCAAATGTTTTTCTCTACAACACATTCAATCTGAGACAGTCTGGGTTATTGGTAAAAGAAGGAATCTTGGAAGGCATCCAAATTACTCAATCATTCTGACATTGGAGAGGCCAACTGTTGGAAAGATTTTGTGAGAGTTAAATGAAACTGTTCTAACAAGACTTATATAAGCACAATATGATACTCTGGCACAGAGCAGGCCACAACCTTTAGGTGCCAAATTATTACTTCCATGTTGAACAGGATGTTCCCTTCTAGTCTGCCACTTTGGTTTGCTCATTTTTTAAAAAAATTCCCCTGAATTTCTGGTAACAGTAACACACTGAGTATTGCTTCACTGGTTAAGGAACTCAAGAATATATTACTGATTTATTTATAGGCACTGAGAGATGGTGACAGAATTGAGAACAGAAGTTACAACTCTATGTTCCAGTTTTGCATGCAACACAGGAGAATTCTGCTTTTCCACAACCCCAATCTTAACTGCAAGGTTTTATCTTCTTTCAGTTCTGTTCCTTCTTGTCATCCCTCCTTAGTGTATTTGTCTTTACAGGAGTAGAACTGATCCTGGAAAGTAGAAAAACTTGAGGGAGCTTGAATGACTAAACTTAAAAAGATCAGACAAGAGCAGCCTGAAGCGCTACTGAGAACAAGTACCCTTAATGGGAACAAATACAGGCCATAGTCCATAATTTCTGTTAGTTCTCGGTCAGCACAGAATCTAGCATAATAAATGTCACATGTAATTTATCAATACAGCAAATATTTTATGGAACTTGAAGAGTAACATTGACTATGCTTTTCAAAGTTTATGCAGAGTCCCAGAGAAGTTACAGGGTCCTCAAATACTGTCATCCCATTAACTATGAAAAACATTTACATGTGTAAGCAAAAGAGAGAACACTATAAAGAACAGATTCTAGCTGTTTAAATGCCAAACACCAGGTCATACTTTACAACACGAGCCCTCCAATATAACAGTCCATGGCTGAAGATGCTTCACCAGCTGCCAGATAACTCCTCTATAGTGTAGGAAAGAGTGCATTGATCATGACATCTCAAATGGGGCTGAGATGACATTACTGCTAATGTCTCCATTCACTGCAAAAATCCTGCAAAAGCAGTCTCCATCCCTTAAAAGAGTCTGCACAACCTGACAATCTGTCCTCTTAGGCCAGAATCTCATCCAAAACATCGTGTACTATAAAACTTCAAAGGAAACCCAATGTTATTGTGAAATGGTCTCCCCTGGGATGAAATGAAATGGGGATTTTGGACTTGGACAAATTAAGACATATTACTGACAAAATATTAGTGCATTCTTAATGAGCTTTTTTTTTAATCCAGTGGTATTTGTTAGTTCATAAACTGAAAAGCGTTGATTTAAGTTTGTCACCTGTAATTTGTCACTCACTTGCTGCTTTTGGAACATTTTTCTAAAATACATTTTAAAACCAGGATAGAGATTCAAAAAGGTTTGCCTGTGTTTTCTTCCCAGATTATTAAACTGCCAGCGGACTAAGAGACTGATGCAGCCAGTAAGTAACTCCCTGATGTTTACAGCTATGCCAAGCTGCCTGCAACTCAAGAAACAATCACCTTTCATGGCTGTTTATTAAAGCATCCAAAACATGAAATCATATAAAAATTGTTTTTCACTTCCTAAATCAGAGTGCCTACATTGGTCAGCATTTGTATGTACCTGTATCTACATTGCTTAGGTAGAAGGTTTCCCTTCCCATTACAAAGTCATCTTCGCCATTATGTTTGTTTTAATTTTACCCAAAATAAAGACCTAGAAAATCAAAAGGAGAGTGGGGGAGAACACAGGGTGGATCAGGTATTTTGTTGCTACTTTTTGGTGAAAGAACTAAGGGGAATACGATAGAGTTAGCAAGTAGCCAGCCTCAAAGCAGCAAGCGGAGGTGTCTGTGAGCAGGTAAGTTATGGAACTCCTTGCTGTGGAATACAGCAGATGCCGAAAGTGTAGATGGATTCAAAAGAGGACAGGTAGAATAATGAAAGACAAATCCACTGTTCAATATCACAGAACAGTTAGAAACCATCTTTGCTTCAGATAGTCTATTAATTTCAAATTGGTAAAGCCTGAGAAAATATTTTATAGGAAGAATCAGATATGCTCGCTGCGTTTCATGTTTTCTTGTCATCTGCTTATGGCCGAATCAGTGAGATCTAAGAGAGGCATTATTATTGTCACCTAAACACTTCATATTTGTTATCTTAGCAAAACTTAGCAGATCAGATAAACATATGATATTACTGAAGTGATTTTTCCTATAGGTTATTTTCCTAAATAATTTATCAGTTCCTCACAACATGGAAGAGCTTTGGCCAAGAAAATCTCCTGCTGTGTGGGCACTTCTGAAGACTGTTGGGTTTGACTCACAGCAGTGCATTTGCACAGCTAATTAGTTATTAATTGTTTATGTGTGTATCGTGAAGCCCACCAAGTCTGGAACTCCATACAGTGCTTCACTGTGGCCTAAGGTTGCAAAGAAGTTTGACATGAGGTTTCTGATGCCATATGGTACATGTGTGACTGAAGTTACATGCAACTAAAATGAGAAACTAAGGGGAAATATTAGGCCACTTTAATAATGCATCACATTATTGGATCCACAGATCATGAATATCCTGAAAATGAAGCACAATTAAAAGTCAAGTATCTGACAAAAGCCCAACTTCTCTGCTGTTTGTTACTCCTCCATGAACTTTTACAGCCCTTAATTCTGTGAACTCCTGGGAAATGAATCAAATAATCAGGACCCTACAGCTCAGAAAGGGAAGTAAATAGTACACTTAATTTTCAGCTCTTTGTCTGCATGTTAAAATGTAAACAGCCTTTCTTCAAAGGTAAAAAGAGTGAAATGGCTGAGGGATAGTGACAGATTCTTTATTAACTTTGCCTGTCCAGACAGTAGTCTTCGTAGCGGAAAAGGCGAGAAAGAGAGGAGAGCTTTAACAACATTGTGACTAGATTTGTCAGCACTCACATGATAACACGATGACTTACATGACTGAAGCGATTTGAATTCACAGAGCAATTCCTCACTCATTGCATTTCTGGGTAGAATCAACCCTGAGGCTGCTATCTATACATCTACGAATATGAACACTATTGTTTGAACCAGTCTTATTAGTAGCCAAACTTGACAATTTAGTGGTCTTTCATTCTTGCTAGAAAGAATTTGGCTTGAGCTGACATACAGTAAGGCTGTAAGCATTCGACTGGCTGGGTAACTTATTTTTCATAATAGAATCTTAGAACAGTTTGGGTTGGAAGGGACCATAAAGCTCATCCAGTTCCAGCCCCCCAGCCATGGGCAGGGACATCCAAATAAATCAGGCTGCCCCAGGCCCCATTCAACCTGGCCTTGAACACCTTCAGGGATGGGGCAGCCACAACTTCCCTCGGCAACCTGTGCCAGGGCCTCACCACTCTCATCATGAAGAAATTCCTTCTTATGCCTAGTTAAATCTGCCCCTCTCCAGTTTATAGCCATTGCCCCTGGTCCTATCACCACAAGTCTTTGTAAACAGTCCCTCCCCAGCTTTCCTGTAGTCCCTTCAGGTAATGGAAGGTCTCTATAAGATCTCCTTGGAGCCTTCTCTTCTCCAGGCTGAATAAGCCCGACTGTCTCAGCCTGTCCTCATATGGTAGGTGTTCCAATGGTATTATGTCACTCTATTTTCCCTATAAACCTAGAAGTGCTGGTTGGAGTTAATATAAGGTAGCACTGAAGACTTCTTGTGAAAGATGGAGAGGATAGGTTGGGTTATTAGGAAATCCTAGGTAAAATGTTTCAGCAACAATCTTCACAAAAATACAGTAGGTCACAACATGGAAACTAAAAGACAGGTCTTCCTGTAGTCCCTCTTGCCATGAATGCAGAAATCTTAATTTTCATCATTCCTCTTCCACCATTCTCAACTTTTTCAAGACAAGAGTAATACTGAATGGCAGAACAAGGAGACAAAATTTGGAATGACTCTGTACAATCTCTGGTCATTCTGCTGACCTGTTAGAGGGCCTTCAGCAGCAGTGGATGTTTTCTTCACCGAAAGGGTCATCAGGCACTGGCAGAGCCTTCACAGGCTGATGGTGGAGTCCACATCCCTGGAGGCGTTTAAAAGACTGGCCGATTAAGTGCTCAGGGATATGGTTTAGTAGTGGACAGATACCGTTGGACTTGATCTCAAAGGTCTTTTCCAACCAAGTGATTTTAGTAAGACATCTTCCCTTTCAGTTAAAGCAGAAAAGCATAACTAAGCAATGTAAATAAAGAATGGTGTTTAGAAATATGAAACAGAGATGAGAAAATGCTGAATTGACCACATATAAAAATTTCTGCAAATAATACATGGAAGCAATGAGTTGAATACTGTAAGAACCATACCACAGAAATTGAGAGAGGAGTGGCAGAACTAATTGGAAAGGTCATCAATTAATATTAGTAAACCATTGCTTTTCCACTTTGAGGACAATGATAGTTACAGCTAAGAAAAAGACCTTGAGAATATCTTTTGGGGAAAAAAAGAGCAAAACCTGATTGGTTATACAGTTATCTTAAGCACAGAATTTTTACATTTTATTAGATTTAAATTCTGTTTTCATTTGACTGTTGCTATCTATACATATTTCCAGTATCTAGTTGGGTTAATATTTATGAGGGGCAAAAACTTGTGCCCATGCAGGCTCACTTCAATAGGGCAACAGAGACTTGAATACCATTCCAAACTGTCAATTGTCTTTTTCTGTTTGAAAGCAGTGGATTATTTTACTTAATATTCTCCAACACGCATAAAACAGTTAATTAGCTTTTCTGAATGTAGTCCTCGACACTGATTAATTAAGATTCAAGGACTTTATTTAGCAATCTTGTCTTCATAAGCTTTGCAAAGGTCCCTCTTATTTAAAGCTTTCATCCCAGTCAATTTCCAAAATAACATACTATTTTATTACGGGAAGGCATTAGAAAAATAATGTATGGCTTATTATATTTTTTTCTCCACTTTATTGCAACAGGCTGCCTAGTGCCATACAAGGCTGCTTCTTGCCAGTGGCTAGAGTTTCCCTGTAGGTATCTCTAATCAACAGGAATCTGTCATTTTTATTGACAGATAAATAAGAGTAGAGAGCTAACTTAGCTTAATTGTTACCTAGAACACAGCATCTCTTTTAGGACTGTAACCAGTATTTAAAACAGCATTTAAAGCACAAGAGCAACAAAACTGGAGTAGCGTATAAAGCTGTATTCAGAAGGGCTGCTTTAATTGCCCTCTTGCTGGTGGAACACACTGAAGTGGTAAGAATATTCTGCACCACAATTTGGATTTGGCTCCACTCCTAGGCACCAGCCCACAGCTCTTGCTAGATAAATTCAAATGAGGTTAGATGCATCTGATCTGAACTATTTTCACCTGAAGCCACAATCACTGTTTAGGCTCAACCAGGCATATTGAGAAGCTCATGGTCCATGTTTTAATTGCATATTGACTTCTGCTAATCCCAGTGCTCCAGCTGCATTTCTGAGATCAAAGACTTAAGTGGAGGGATAAAGGCAGGTTACCTGAAGATTACTAGTAACATGTAACATCTGCACTGATCTGGAGCTTTAGGACTTCCCTCTCCAACACATCAAGATGATAAATGACATGATCAATGAGTACCTGTGCTGTGCTGTTGTGCTTGCTTGAAAAAAATCAGGAGATTTTTCAAAGCATCTCCTTCCAGCATGAAAGGAAATGACACGTGCCAGAGGAACAGCACCTCTTCAGTCATGTCAAAATAGTCTGTTTTACATGTGTATGATATAATGAAGATTTATTCTTTGACTACCAGGCACTGGGCTCAGTTAGGAAATATTCCCATATAAGTGGAGCAGAGAATCTAACATGGTCAAATTCTGATTAGCACAGACTGATTTCAGTATCACTATCCCTTCAGCTTACAGCTGACTTCATTATTTTACCGCTAATGTTTCATTGATTTTCTTCTTTTATTTTCGCAATTTCAGTATTTTCTTTCTCTACTAAGTAGATTAATAAAATACTTGAAGGCAGGTTAACGGTTTTTTCCAAGTTCACAAAAACAGGTATTTTCATGAAAAAATAAATCTTACCTTAACCACTTCGTTTGTAAAGACAAATCTGTTCATGTCTTGACAATGCTTAGAAACATTCAACATACCTCTCTAATAGGTTTCACTTGGGGAAAAAAATGGCACATTTTCCTCATAATTTTATCAAGTAAATGTTTTGGCAATATATTCGCATTTTCCCACTACGTAACTCCTTACTGTCACCCTTTAAGATCTTGACATTGGCCACCATGATACACAGATACAAATCCCAATTTATATAGAAACCCAACTGCGACCATCTGAGAGGTTGAATTCCAGCTTTGGCTCCTCTGCTTACAGGGAAATCATTCCTGTCTGGTCCCCTAGGGAATGCCAGGAGACATGCTGCAACTTGCATGTTATCCTGTGTGTGATATCCCTGATGCCACTTCTGTACTCTGTGGCCCTGTCTGTGCAGAATTTCCCACAGGAACTGTGTAAGACATAAAGGCAAGATCTTGGCCTTGCTGTAAAGGAAAGAAGAATTCTACAGCATGGCCACAAAGGTCCTACTGCTAGGCAGGGAAGAAGAGGAACATGAGGCTGTCCATCTCCTCCCACTGAGGGCTTTCAGCAGTCAGATCTTTGCTTCCCTACAGGATCACTGTTATTTACTTCGCTGTCTACCATTCCTCCTGTGTGAAAAGAGGGTCTGGGTTCCTCTCTTTCAAGATGGTATTTTATTTTATGTTTTTTTTAACCTCTGCTCTGGTATTTAGGTATTTGCTCTGATATTTTCATTAACTATTGAAGGAAATGCTGCAAAGTGGGCAGCATCCCTAGAGAGGACATCCTCTCCTGGGCCAAGTACCACTGTACTAGGGTTCATCTTCTTCCTGAGGAATGACAATCTTTCTTATTTGTGACTGCACAAGTTCTTCACACCACCTTGGGCTTTTTCCTTACTAAGGAAGGAGATTCAATTATGTAAGTCTCCAGCTCCTAAAAAAATACATCCCAGTCCGTTTCTTTTACAATTTTGAGATTCCTACTGTCTCAAGCCTAAGCAGCAGAGTCTTGCTCCAGAAGCACTTTCTAAATACTACCTTTTCTTTAAGACAAGGGCACTTTGTGTCTCTTTCTCAGCTGGCTACATGCTTTTACAGTCTCTCTTAAAAACATTTCTTGGAATTCTCACTATTCCCAGACTAAGTGCCTTGTAAGCTAGGATTTTGCTCAAGCACAAATTGTGTTACCACATGGTTATAAAACAGTCAGACTATAGAAGCTATTACAAAAAGCAGCAGCAGCAAGTCCAGAGAAGGCCATGAAGATGATCGGAGGGCTGGAGCACCTCTCATGTGAGGACAGGCTGAGAGAGTTGCGTTTGGTCAGCCTGGAGAAGACTCTGGGGAGACATTATAATAGCTTTCTAGTACTTAAAGGGGCTACAGGAAAGATGAGGAGGGGCTCTTTATCAGGGAGCACAGGTATAGGATGATAGGCAACTTTTAGGGTAAAAGAGAGGAGATTTAGACTAGATATTAGGAAGAAATGTTTTGCTGTGAGGGTGGTGAGGCACTGGCAGAGGTTGCCCAGAGAAGCGGTGGATGCCCCATCCCTGGAGGTGTTCAAGGCCAGGATGGATGGGGCTTTAAGCAGCCTGATCCAGTGGAAGGTTTCTCTGCCCATGGCAGAGGGGTTGGAACTGGATGATCTTTAAGGTCCCTTCCAGCCCAAACCATTCTATGATTCTATAATATGCTGGTGATACATAAGAATGAAACCTCCAGGGATAAAAGACAAGAACTTGTAAAATGGTCAAATGTGTCGTGGTACTTACCAATTATAGAATGATTTTTCTTATCACACATTCACTTGAATAATTCCTACTAATTTGTCAGTTTAATTCTTCTACGCATCATTGCAAACCTCTCAAATACCGCTAACATTATTCACCATTGCTGCGTCTAATTCATTTGGCTTCTTTGCTATGGGACATTTAACAAAATAATAATGCATTAGGCATAATGTGACTAAATTAATTTCTGTAATGCTGATTATACTGGATTACTGCAAAAGTAATTCATCCCTCTGCACTGCAGACTCAATATCACCCAGAAGCCAGCTCACATCATAAAAGGTACATGGCACACCGAATGCAATGAACAAGCATGAAAACTTGTAAAATCTTAGCTAACAACATGCTTGTTGACTTTAACAGTGGTAATTTGCAATATTTAATAGCAGACTATTAAGTAATTACATACTGTTATACTTGTACTGAATTTTATCATTAGATTCACAGCTCTTCATTTGTCCACCCAACCAGTCATTTCAACCTACAAGGCAACCAACTTGTTTAAGGATGATTTGTCCTCATGGCTCTCTGCTGGTTGTTCTTCATCTTGCCCGTTGTGTACTGGAGATGGATTCCAAAAACTAATGCAGCACATGCTCTGTGATTATTTTGGAAACTGAAGTTAATTTTGACCAACCAGTAGTTCCCTGGATCCTCTGTCTTTTTGAAAAATAGGCGTAACAGCCCCAATCCAGTTGTCAGGGATCTCCTTGATCACAATGCTTTTTTATAGCTGTGAGGTGGTGCTATTGTATTGGACAGCATTTCTGTGTCATCCTGTGTTGTCCCATGGTTATAAGGCGACTTCAGAGCACTGTGCTCTAAAGCCTTTCTAACCCATTTCTGCCCCACTGCTGGGAGCTCCTCTCTTTCAGAAACAATGCTGGTATACACAGAAAATGGAAGTAGGCCTTGCCTGTGAAAACTGAAGTGAAAAAAGGCATGAAGTATTTCTGCTGTTCCATGTGCACCAGGAGGATGTCAGCCTCAGCCATCAGTTTCAAGGAAGCTGCAGGGATTTCTGTGCAGGTGATACTGTTTACTCTAGCACCTTCTCAACTGAGCACTGATGTAAGCACTGCTGAAATAGCTTATGTTTATTCTGATGCTGCTGAAATGGAAATTCTTCAAAGAGAATTGAGCAGTCATCCCTCACCCTTTCATCAATCCAAAGCAAGAGGCAAATATAAAGGTTAATCTCAAATGTGCACAACAAGCAGTTGCAAACCCTGTGTGATCAGCTCTTAGGTTCAACAGAAAATGTAACCTGACACACTGAGAATACGTTTACTTGGGCTTTAAAATTTGCCCCACATGACAGGAAGGGACATGACACATTACAACAGGCTATGACTTTTCAGTTCCAGCCATGTCAGAGAAACACTAACATTTCCAAAAGAGTAGGGAACATCACTGATTCTAAGAGAGGAATGTCATAACCGCTTTTTTAGGGCACCAAGTTTACAAAATCCTTTTGAAACGTGAATCTGAATAACTTTCCAGGGGAGTCTGTGGTAACCACAAATGGGAAGAGCTGCTAAATTCATATCCTATTCTGAAACTAGCACCGGGGAACACAGGAGATACTAAGTGCTAGATCTTCAGCTGTGTAGCTGTAAGACAACTAGCAACTTGGCTACAGGACAACACTGGATGAAGGAATCCTTTACATTTAATTTAAGTAGGCAAGTTTCTTTTAATTTCCACCATAGCCTTTACCAACATAGCAATTGAGTGAGGATTCTACAAGTACATTATTATAATCTATCTTATTCTGATTTATTCTAGTTAACTGCTAATCACCAAAGCAGTCTGATTCTTGAAGGGCATAGCCCTTAACACTGGCATACTCTTAACACTCACAGAAACAGCACATCAGTCCTTTCAACACATCGGAGAGTCAGGGCAACAGTATGTACCTGCAGTTAGCCACATGGACTGTTTTGTGAACAAGCAGCTCACATATCAGTGGAGAAAAGGCATCTTGCAGAGATGACCACTAACCAGCGAAGCTCCATGATGTGCAACAGAACATCAGAGAGCTCACAATCCTTTTTGGGAACATGTAACAACCAGGGCAGAAGTATCTTGGTTATTTTTCTTTCCTCGATTTATCAGTACTTCACAAAAAGAAAAGCACAGATGCAAGGACGTTTAATGACAGCATATAATTCTCCGTTAACACGCACTGCAAAGCCATTAAAAAAGTAAAGTACACTCCTTGCACTGACATCAAGTAAGGCATTGATTGGATTCTTCACCTTTTAAAAGGTATTATTTTTTTAAAAAAAAAAACAACACTTCATCAAATAATTCTTCAGAAGCACAAGTTTACAGCTGGTGATGCACTGAAAAGACTGATAAGCTAACATACCATTCTCAGGAAACATCTGTTGATGTTAACAGTCAAAAGCAGAACCTACTTCTACATCTTTTAACAATGCTAAACTCTTTAACACAGCTCATCAGCAGAGTCCAAATATGCCAATAAACACTTTGTCTTTTCTACTTCACAGAATGCAAATGAGTATCTTCCAGTTTTCTTATGCTGGGACAATGACACTTGCATTATGACAATTTGCACAGACTTGAGATCTTTCCTGACATTTCTTTTGAAGAAGCAGGAGTGAAATTTGAAACACACAAAGAGCAAACATTGAACTGTTTACTTGAAATGCTCAAATGCTTCAAGTCAGTGGTCTATGCTGGCTGCTGAACAATGTGTAAACATTTGCATCTGTTTACTCCCACTTCACACTTGCATGTTTTTCCTCATAATACCTCTATTTTCTCTTGGAAGAAAAAGAAAGGTAAAGATAGCAGTGAAGGTTTCTGGCTCAGAGAAGAGCAACCTTCACTATTCAGAATCTAGCCAGCAACACATTGGGGGGAAAAGTTCCAACTAACTGTTACAGTGTCAAAACAACTACAAGTATCAAATCAGTCTGGAAAGTACAGTCAAAAGAAAATAGTGGAAGCATTAGACTGAACTTGACAGGAATGTTGTATACAGCAGTTGATAAAAGGAGCAGCTGTGCTCAGAAGCTGAAAGAGCAGGAATAATCATGGTGAAAACGGAGCACAGGAGAACAGGCAGGCACAGGCAAGTAACAAGCCTGAGAAGACGCTGGGAGGAGTGCTGTGACACCAAAATGGAGAAATGCAATAGGAAGCTGCTAGTCAGAGCTAACCCAAAATGGGCTTGGCATTGTGTAAGAATCGTAAAACCCTCAGTAGTTGTCCTGCTTGGAAGAAAATCTAGGATCAACAAAAACTCTATCCCTTAATACAGATCATGATTTTTCTCACAGCCTGTTAATATGTCATTACAATACCAACAAGCTAAAGCTAGTTCTTATAGATAATGCAAAGCCCAATCTATCAAATTCAATTGTAATGAGTCTTGCCACTTGTAATCAACAACTTTTGACTAATATAATAAAATATTGTCCCTGGTATCGTGTGTGGAGGAATAATACAGGTGAAACATCCACTCGCATCCACTAGCAAGTGGAAATTATTTTTCATTTCTGAAAAAAAGTTATTAATGGCAAAATGTTGCTCACCACTTTGATGCAGGGAAAAAAAAGGACAAAATAAAAGGCTAAGAACAAGAAGCAAACAGAGCTAAAGGGATAAGACTGGAAACAGCTTTAAGAACAGTCAAACGCTCCTGGAATAGCAGCAGTACCTAGGAATGTTGAGGAAAAGACAGATGAACAAAGGAGGTGGGATATCAGTATCATCTAAAGACTATTTTCTGAAGGAAACAACCAAAGTGTTCTAGGCAGACTTAAAAAACATCTGCATATGACATAAGAAACTGCATTAACACAGATTGCAATATTATGTCAACAGTGTTATACATAAAATGTTTGCAAAAATTAGCTTGCTGGTTCTGCTTTAGAAGAATAGCCTGTTCAGTATGTATTTTTTCCTCCTGATTACATCAAGTAGTCCAGAAGAAAAAAGAAAAAAACCCTACTCTACAAATCCTGTAAGTTTTGCAAACAAATCTTATACATAGACTTGAACATCTGTGCCCCAAAAAAGGTTCCTGTATGTCAGTGAAAAAACACACATGCGCACTCAGTAAAATGTAGAAACCATTTCACAACTGCTATGTGGCAGAAAGGCAGTGAAGCACGAAGAATAGAGCACAAATATTATTTTTCCCATTTAAGAAGTAGGAGGGCCAAACAGGATTAGAAGACAGCAAGTCTGGATATACAAACAGAAATACATTGCTTCCCTCAGTACTTAATTAAATTGCAGGTCCCATTACTACAGGATGTTGTGAAGGATAAATGCATTCTAAAACAGATTAGATGAACTCATAGAGAACAAACATGTCTGTCACAGAATATTAAACACAACTGTTAGAAAACAGCTGGGTCATGAAGTATCTAAATAGTTGTCTGCTGACAGCTGGTGTGATGTGCCTGAGAAAGGATTGCTTTATACATAATTTGTTTGCTACACCCTTTGATTCTATTCCGTACTCCAGACAGAAGACACTAGACTTCACAGAGCTTTGCTCTGATCCAAGAGGAAAGCTCACTGTCCACTATTACTTCTCCTGAGGCAGGTCTGCAATTACTGGTTTACCCATCTTTTAATATTCTAATGTCTTGGTCCAAAAAATGATTCTTTAAGGTCTTCTAAATTAGTTACAGTAGCACCTATAAGCTCAGAATCTTATTATGCATTTATTACACTGAAGTTTGTATCTGCTTCAGATCCATTCAAGAAATTCCAAGCAATGGGTTCTTGAGAACCATATCAACAGGAGCTAATCATTCTACATTACAAAGCATTTTCTTAAATCTCAGTTGTAAACTTAATTAAAAAAACCTCAGGTGTACATCACGCCCATAAGACTCCACATTCTCAGGCCTAAATGGCTAGAATGCAACAGTCTGCAAACTTCCATAGTACTTCTTTTTTCACTTCAAGCTTTAACAGGAGTCAAAGTTATGGGTAACCACAAGAACACCACAGAGAAGCTGTAAAAGTTGATTTCCCATCACCTCTGCACTCCTTGGACAACCCTGACAACTTTTCTTGCAAATCTGAGCAGCAAAAGAGGTGCTGATCTCATGGTACATGTGAGAATTGTCACTTGTTTCAGGCAGTATATCATAAGTCTACACTGCTTGGACATGTTTGTAGATAATTTATTCCAGGATACATGACAAAAAAGAGTTCCATAATATGATGGCATTAAAAAAATGTATTGTATATACAGAACAGCAAAACCACACTGCTGTTTCAGGCCAAATGCAGTGAATGCATCTTTCAAGTTTTCTCATAAAAATTGCATATATTTGTAATTAGTCTGTGTTTGTAGCCTGAGCACGTGAAACAGAGAAAAGGCCTTATACAGGAGATTCTGCTGTGAGGCAGTGCCTTCAAACAGCAAAGTTGAAGATAATCTCATTCATGAGTTCCCAAACGCTACCCAAACCTTATTATTTGAAACCTAAGTGTCAATTAATAAAAATAACAGCTGATTCAATTGAAAATACCCCACAACTCAAAGCTTTTATTCTGGTAATCTTTATTTCCTTAATTTTTCTGATTTCAGAAAAATTAAGCCTCCCAATTTATAGGAAGAAACGTGTGTGGTTTTTTTAGTTTAGTTTTTTCAAATTCCATCATTTGTCCTGCAGCTAGAAATCTTTGCTTTCAGATACAGGTGTCTGAGGCAAAACAACAAACACAATTTGCCAAATTGAGAAGAAAAATAGTTTTTACAAACTTTCTAGGAAAAGCGCTCTGGCTGCAGAGGAATGCAATTTTTACATGAATTTCCTTCAAACAAATATTAATAAACTGTTAATAATTCAGACTTTGTTTTATTTTTGAATCAACAATAATTTTTTATTAAGCAAAAATAGGTTTTCATCTCCTGCACACAAATGACATTCCCACTCTTTTTTTTTTTTGTTTTGTGCAACTAATTCCTTCATTCTGATATTTGCATTTTTGGTCATGGAAGCGTAAGGTAACAAGCCACATCACCTATATGGCCATCCAACTGTTTGTTCACTGACAGGAAAGTAAAACAACATGGATATTTAAGCCACGTACATTAATTTTTGCTCCAACTGAAGTGAATAAAAATACTCAAGTTATACACATTCTAAAATAATATACCATACACAGATGTATAAAATAGAGCATCAGAAGTCCCACAATAACTCCCAGAATCCAGTATTTTTGGTAATAAATTGTACTATTATTCTGAGGGGAATTTTATGCAGACATAATTCTTCAGTATTTTACAGTAAAGCACTTTTCATATATGTTAACACACATAGACTCTGATTGAAGAGAGTCTGTAAATGAATCCAAGTTTCCTGGAGTTGCGTTGACAACCTGGATACCTCTTCCAATAGGTTTGGCTCAGATGAGAGAATCTTAAGATGTAACTGAAAACAAAAACAAGCCATTAGTGAAACAAATAGAGATATATCAACGATACCACCACCACCACCACCACCAACAATAATCATCATCATCATCTGTTTCCTCATTCAAGTCCAATACTTCACTTTCAGGAACACTGCAGGGAAAGGAAGGACTCTCCCTTCAGTTAATTCTCTCTACTTAATGCTGCCTCCCCTTTTGCTAGTATTTTACAACTCCATTTATTCCCATATATCTATTAGATGAAATAAGGCAGAAAAACTTCTTAACATATATTACTGCTTTACTAGATCTTCTGCCACCTGCTGCCGAATCTATCCTAATCACACCCTTCTCCAGAAACTTCTCTAGAAACTTTATCTTCTTTCTAACCTACATCATAAACTCCTCTTTCGGCTAGAAAGGCTAAACAGACACCCCTAGGTCAAGCAGGATTAGTATTTCAATTATCCATGTTGCATAAGGCAAGAAGAATGATGACAGCACACTC
This sequence comes from Cuculus canorus, assembly GCF_017976375.1. Classification (NCBI taxonomy): domain Eukaryota; kingdom Metazoa; phylum Chordata; class Aves; order Cuculiformes; family Cuculidae; genus Cuculus; species Cuculus canorus. The sequence continues at coordinate 65,163,264 of NC_071441.1, forward strand.
TACACTGATAAAGGGAGATGATGTCTCTCTGTGTAATAAACAGTAACCTTAGCAAAGCACAAAGAAAATAAACTTCTTGATCTTATGAAAAGGCAATACATTGTTACTACTTAATGGAAGTAACTGTTATTCTCCTGGCCATAACTTCAATCTAGGAGTCTTGCTAAGCCCAGAGCTGTTTTACTTGGAATATACAACAAGATATTGCTGTTCAGGTATCACAGACTGAGTTTATATTATTCTATCGTACTTCAGACCAGGAGTACGTTTCTGAGGAAAATTAAGTTGCTGTCCACAAACTACCCTGCAAGAACTAGATTTCTTTTCTATGAAACTTAAACAGAAAGTCACATTCCAACATCCAATATTGCATCTATTAATCATATCCAGTCAATGGGACCAGACAATAAAAATCATGATAATAATATAGACATGATATTCATTCACCAGAGGCTCTTTGCCAAGACCCCAACCCTAAGTATTTTACTCTACAGATCTACTCCTTGTTGACTGCACTACTTTTTCTTGTGGAAGTTGCTCCATAGATTCTATTTAACCGCCGAAAAAAGGAAAAGAGCAAGTCATATTGTCCAGCATTACACTGTGTCTTTATAACCAATCTCTGTCATATTGCTGTTAAGAAATATCCCATTAAATAGACAGTATTACCTGTGTCTGAATGTTTATAACAAATTTTTCCTAGTAAATTGTAATTAATTGATTTCCCAGTTTCTTTAAACAGAGTATCTTGACTAGGTAAGCTTTTGTACACCAGAAGGGTTTCAATCCTCTGAAGAGCTAGTCTCTCATTGAGAATAAAAGCTAATGTATTCTATCACAGAAACTTTCTGACTTCCACACACAGTGGAATAATTTCATTAGGTCTGTGACACTTAACAGGTAACAGAAGAAAACCAGCCAATTGAAATGGAAAGTAAAAGTCAAGCTTTTAATGTCTAGTGGTAAATCCAACAAGATGCCTATTTTACTTCCTCACACATTGTGTATTGAATTGTTTTCTTACTTAAGGTACAGCATATTTTATCTTAGCAATTAATAACCATTAAGAAGGTAGGTATGTTACAAGAAATAAAAACTATTTTAAGTAATTAATACTAGAATAAAACCTGTAATCTTCACAATATCTGGGTTTGTGAGTTTTATGAGTTGTCCAATTACCATTTTAAAACCATCCTCATGTTTGTTTTTTTAAAAATCATTTAAGATAATTATTCTGAGCAGACAATTTACTTCTTTTTACTGGACAACCATCATTTTAAACAACACTAACAAAAAATTTTACATTAAAATTATTACCTTTAAAAACAGTGCAAGGTATGCCTGGGCAAGTTCAAAGTTGTACTTCTTGTTCAGCATCACCCCTATCATTCTCAAGAAGCTTAGCATCACCTCCATTGAGCCACCACCTTCAGGGGCCAAACCCCTTAGTTCTATCTCAATGTTGGATGGTCCCAAGCTTTTCAGTAAGTTAAGTGGAGCTGTATCTGTGTTAAAACATTGAAGGATAAATTATTGGTAACAGTTGCACAGAAAAAAAAATCTTACAAACCCTTAAAGTGGACAGGTTTATTCCGAAATCCTTAAGCAGTGGCTCAATGTTTTTACTGTTTCCTTACTTGTTTTCTACAAAATGCCATCCTGTCTTTAACTCACCATCCCATCACACACTATGGAGAAGTACTTCTCTAATAAGAGAAGCTCACCTTGAAAAATACAAGTAACATCATCACCTTTTTATCACTCCCCTCCTAACTCCACCCCCCCAAACCTCCTATATCTGTCTTTTAAGCTGACCTAAATTTCTTATCAAACATATAATATTGTCATTTTACATCTCTTGGCAATAAGGACCTATATACTCTGGACTTCAAGGTGTTACTGCAAATACATTCCAGAAAAGATGGGCTGTTACTTTTACTAGGAAACTTTACAGTGTTTATTCTTATCGAAATTAACCTAAATTGAGGATCTGCTGGTGCATCTAAGGTAAAAATTACTTCTGTGAAGTTAATTCCTCCTGCTTTCCCTGGGACTTATCATATGGTGGGATAAGGCAAATCTTTTCCCTGTCATATATACATGTAACTTAGAAATTCTCCCTTCCTTGCTTTAAAGATGCAGAAATAAAAATATATATGGTTGGAAACACAGCTGCTGGTAAAAGGTCTTTTAATTAAAATTTCTTTTGCTAGGAAGAGCAACTATGAAAATCATTAGCTAGTTTTTTTTTAAGTACTAAACAGACGCATTAACTCACTTCTGTGCTGTTAACATTAAATAAAAAGAAGCATGGAACATGCTGTGAAGTTGATACACACAAAATACGGAAAAGGTGCCCAGATGAACCTTATGTTCCACATAAGTCCAGATGTCAGGTACAAACCTCTCTTGGGTACCTCATCCCAATGGTAAGCCATGAAAGCTTCTAGTATACTACTATTAGTTGCATAGCCTAGTCACCTTTAAAAGAGATGCTTGTAAACTAGCAAGCATAGAGCCATGTTACACACCAGCAGCATCCTGAGTCACGATCAACAGGCTCCCTGGATTGCCGCTAGATCATCGATTCTGGAGAATACCTGCCTTCCAGCAGCTAAGTGGCCTGAGAGAAGCCCATCGGACCACTACTACAATGCATCACGGAGTTCAGCTGCTCCCTGGTACAGCCAGCCTCTAGGTGCTTGTTTGGGTTTTTAAAAGTTCATCTGATGTTTCACTCTTTGAGCAGCTTTGAAGCAGCTTAATAGAATACTACCAGTTGAAATACTAAAAAGTCAGCATAAACCCACACCTTGTTTGTGAGAGATTAATAAAATCCTGCACACAGGACGTTTCACGTGCAGTTGCACAATCTAGTCATCTCAAAAGAGTTTAAGAAGGGTTAGAAAAATTATCAGCAGAAATGTCTTGTGGACAAACTACCAGTGACTGTCTATTTACATTTCCAAACCAGCTAAATAGTAGCATTTATTTCCAAAAATCTAAACTTCAATGATTCTGCAGCAGCACAAGTTAAACAGGGAAAACAGCAGTACATTTTAAAGGCAATTTAAGTGACTGAATTTTCAAACTAATTGAATGTTGAAAGAAATCCAACAGGTTATTTTCTTATCAATTCTTCACAATCCTTAAATTATAAAGTGATCACTTAAAGCTCTAAGTTTGCTGAATGTTTAGTGAAGTAGCCCTTGAAAACCAAACTTAGTAGGTAAATTATGGTTTTCGTATCTCAGTGCACCACCAAATGATCTCTTACCATACTATTCCCTTCCTTTCTTACACTACTAATGACACATAGCACCTTTTCTGGGTGAAATCATCACAATCTCCAAAAAAATCTAACAATCTTAGGAATGTTTTAGTCAGAATTGGGATCCATACTGCAGGCAAGCTGAAGTATAAGTGCATTTTTTATCTATATTGGCTATCTATTTAATAGTCAGGTCTTAGACACATAACAAGGTCATCCTTTTTGCCTTCACTACTATACAATGCGTATTTTTTCCTCCCACATTAGAGATCAGAAATACATCAGAAATCAAACGTATATTAAAATATGATTAGCATCCACATTTTTACTGAAACATCTTGGTAACTTACATTCATTAGTGCTCAAGGCTTCTTCAAGATGAACATAGAAATCAGATTTCTGTGCCAGTACTCCAAGGTTTACTACCTTTGACTAAACCATGAAAGTAAAAGAGAATGTACATGAATATGCAAACATGTTTTTACATCTCAATTAGATTCTTTTCTTACTGACAGAGTAAAAGACTTTAAAAACTATTATGTAGATTCTTGCTTTTACCTGTGTATCATTTTCTTCCTCTGGAGCAAGGTATCGGGGTATAAGGCCAGGAACTGTTGGGATGAAGAAAGGGGCTGACTTTGGAACTTTCGGTGGCTCTCTCGGTTTATTTTTTTTCTGTTAATTAGATATTTGAATTAAAATCATCATCATATTAAGAACACATGGGGGTTTTCTTTATCAATATTTTTAAAATACTACAAAAAAATCTAAGGACTAACTGAAAAGTAAATATATAGGCAAAATGTAGTTACAGGTAAATATGAACAGCCTCTCTTCCAAATTCCATAAAGGGCAAAAAGCACCATATAGAGGTCTTTTACTAAAAAATCATGAAAAATACCTGAAAAGCAGGATCAAATTTTGTGATGAGGTAAATGCAGCTCATTGAAGAAGGGCAAATGTATCTGGCCATGTACTAATATTTTGTATGCACTCCCTTTTTTTTTAGTTATGGGAATGCCCAACAGTGATTTCGAGGCATAACCTACAACAGATTTACAGGCGCTTATTTGCTGCATCGAGATGAAAATATCTGCCTTCAGACAGCTATTTTGCATGTTGCAGAAATAGTAATGGCAAAAGTTATGAAGCAGTTCCACCTTCTGAAGATTTTCTGAACACCCAAAAGAATGGTTAAGGCAACTTTCTTCTGTTTTACATTAGAGAAGAAATAGATCTTATTGTACCTCCTTCTTAAAAAATACCATTACCTTGATAACATCAAGACTGAGGAGATTTTTCCACCTTGATTCCGGTAATAAGGAAAGGGTCACCAGCTGCTCTCCCAGTTGCTCAGGTGAGACATATTCTATCATATCATCACATGTTTCTTCATCTCCTGTCGCACTGACATCTGTCAACAAGAACAGATATCTTTTGTCAAAATTTATACTTTACGTATTTTTTTTTTAAAAAAAAAAATCAAACCAACATGATTTATTATGCAGTTTTCAAAAAGTGCATGCATAACCACTATATATCACGGGTGCTAGCATAACATATAGCAGGAAAGCTTCAGAAGCAGTCTTTATTAACCCTGGGCAATATTAAAATTAAATTGAAAACAATCATAGCTAAAATGTAAAATTGCATGAACATGATTTTAAAGACTAACAAGCCACTTCGGCTGAAATGATATAAAAGCAATTTAGAGAAGTACTAAAGAAAGAACAATGCATTATGTTTAATTTTGTTAACAACTAGAAAATACATACACAGCCATTTTAGTTTTGGGTTACAACAACATTCACAAACAGTTCATATGTATGACTGAAGTGGCACATGAAAATGAAGAAAATCTCAACATTAAAGCATAATATCACGCAAGACATGCAGTCTGTTGTTAGGTTTTCCCTAGTCCTATTATGTGGACTTGACCAAAGACATCTACTTTCCCTTCCCTTTTGCAAAATACTACATGGCTGAAACCATGAATGTGATAGAAAAGCCTAAAACAATGAAGAAATATAAGCCATTAAAAGCTCTGAGCATCTTGATAGGAACTTCACATTCGCTGAAGACAGAAAGTTATTAAAGCATATAGCCAGGATCAGTTTAAAAGATTAAAATACTGAAAGTTTCTACATGAAATCCTGCATCCCTAATTTAAGTATCTAAAATAGGTACATGCTTAATAAAGCAGTATTTAAGTATGTTCTTCACTTTCATGCGGTCGGTAGCTAGGTGTGTTTCTCCTCCAGATGGAGCTCTAAATGTAGGCACTACTAAACTTGAGCAGAGAAGATCTCCGTCTAGAGGCCTTCAGAAGCACAACTGTTTCTATCAAGTGTATCCGAAATGTAATTAAGGCCTTTCTTGCACTGGGAATCTAGCACAGTTACATTGTAGGTCTAACGAGTAAAATTCTCTTGCCAATAAGACAAAATACAGCAGTGAAATGGCAGTTAAACTACCATGGCATACAAGCAAACGAGTTGGAGGGAAGTCAGTAAAGAATAATCCCATTCTCACTGCCTAACAGTAATGTTAATTTCAAACTGTCCTCACAGATGTCAAAAAGAAAGAAATTTACAGAAGTCTGGGGGCAAAAAAAGGAAGCAAGTAGCACAGATGTTTTTATTACCTAACAAAATCTCCTTGAAGATGTGGAGATCATCACCATGTAATTCTTTACATCTAAACACAGAACCGTGACTAGTTTTCAGAAAACAATATTAGCATATGAGTAAGTATGCCAAAAGCGGTAGAAGCACTGTCCGGTAGAAGCAAATCCAGAGAAAGAATTCTAGAACACAATGATTTTTCGCAGAGAAAGCTAACCACATTCTATCAGAAATACAACATCAAACTGAAGATAAAGTACTCTTCCATCTGATGGTTACCTTGCACAGGGCAGGTGCCAGGGAGTGGAACCACAGAAGGCTCATAATCCGCCGGAAGGGGCCGTAAAGAAACAAGTGAATACAGACAACGGTTTGACCTGAAAAAATAACACAGGCATTTTAAAAACAATTTCTGGGTTAATGGGAACAAGTATTTTAGACATAATTTTTACTGCAGCCTAATACTAATTCACTACAGCAATTCATCAGGATCTAATCCAGATAAACAAGAAATGAAACATAGCAATACACATCACCTCAAAGTCTGAAACATAAAAGTTATGCTCAAGTATTATTGCCCAGAACACTTAATACATATGCAATTATGAAGTACAATTACTTCAATTATTGCCAGTTACTGTATTTACTTGAAATTGCAAATTGGACTCTAAAAAGCTTGCTTTGTACTACATATGTATAATACATTATGCTAGCATAAATGATTCATCATGCTTCCGTAGAATTTCAGAGTAGTACTCCTAGCAAATTTTCTTGAGGTTTGGGATGCACACAGGGCATTCTGGCAAATGATTTTTTTTCTGTCAGTATAAACCAGGTCTAGGTAAAAACTTTTGTCATTATTCACAATGAAGCACTTATACTTAATCACAGAAAGGTCTAACAATTGCAACATCCCTCAGGAAGAGCCATAGACATCTATCAAAAACTCCAAACCACTTAACAGGTGTGTTTCTTCAGTTCTGGATGTAACCAGTCATTTGCTTTAAAGCCCTGTCAGGAGAAAATTGAACTAAAGCACATTTTACATCTCTGCTGATCTATCATTAACAAACAGAAATAATCACAACTTTCAAATTCTTCTCAGAAGTCTCAGACAACACTGCATACCAGCACAAGAAGAAAAGCCCTTCTGAAAGTAACACTATGTGGGCACTAACATTTCAAAAGGAAAAAACCCCACTGGAGTCAAAGAAAAACTTTAAGAATGGCATAAAAGGAAGGCTTTAGAGTAAGAAAGCAACATTTAGGAAAAAGAGATAATTTAATTGTCCGACTGAATACCTTAACTGAAAGAGGTTTCAAGATTTAAGAATCACAACAATACAGAATACCTGTCTGAATTAGAACCAGAGAAGACAAAACCCTAGAGATCGTACTCTGCATAACAATTCTGTTTGTCATAGAGGTGATTAAAAGATTTCTTCCCCCTCTGAAACTCTGTGTTGAAATAGATATATTACATACTAACCACAAATAAATTCCAAGATCATCCACATGTGTTGAAGCTAGGAAATCTCCTGTAGGAGACATAGTAAGGCTCACAGCTGCGGAGTCAACCAAAAAACAATCTATAAGGCTAAGGAGAGAAAACAGAACAGAGAAATGAAATTCTCAGCAACATGAACTTGTTTATCTATGCACATCTGAATTACAACACAAATATGACTGAATGCAAGCAGGACACTGGAACTATGCATACCAACCAGTGTAGTAGAAGTATTTAAACATGACACACAGACTTAAGAAATGAATGGCACTGAGCAACAAACCACTCACCTCTAAGACTCTCTAAAATTAGACGAAGCTCGTACATTCATGCTACTTCCTTAGACATCCACATTCTGCAGAAAATACGACGAACCACCTGTCCGTATTGAGCTCTTTATGCCTAACATTAACCTCTCTAGTGGCCATAAATTTTTTGCTTTCCATCAGCCCCATTCTGCTCTGACTTCTTCTTTTAACGCTCTGCTAATAACTGACAATACTCTCTCTCAAGATCCTTCATACACACTAGCACCTAACGTTTCTGAAGCAAAGATTAAACTGTACACTGCAAAATCTGATTATCTGCAACAGTGTTTACCACATATTGAGCCTGATATACCATTCCTTGATCATTTCTTTCACTACTGCAGAAAACTGAAAAAGCACCACATAAAAGAAAGTCAAAATTTTCAGTAGCATGTCACTGTTTTTAACAATAAGCCATTTTTTGTTCTGGATGATGCACACCCTAGTAGAATTTCATTCAATCACGGGCTGATAGCTTGTCATTTGTGGGGATATAAATTTCAGTTACTTCAAATTATAAGAAACAGTTGAGTTTGACAACTAATCCATTGTGAAAAACAACAGGACAAATGGGGTGCTTGAATACTCTGGTCTTGTTTACAGAACAAAATCAAAAGCAAAGTGAATAGTGACGAAAGCAGCTAGTTCTACACCATGTTCTGTTTGCTAACCATACAACAAATACTGATGTAACAAAGCAGTTTAAAATGTAAAATCTTGTGGGCATGTATATTCTTAGGTATCGAGCAACTCCTTTGATGGGTTGTCAAACCATGTTAAAAATAAAAGCCTTTTTCCCTGAATGTAATGTTTAATTCCTGCTGCACGCTGTTAAGATACACATTACAAGTAAAAAGGAATGGGGCAAGAGCCACATCGTTGATCACTTGCAATGTAAAATACACAAATGCTAAACCATAAGTGAAAGAACAGGTATCAGTTACACTGATGCATTTTGCATGCAGTGTACAAGGGCTAAAAAGTGTACCATAAATTGTTTCAGTTCCAAATCTTAACAGTAAGTGAGAAATATTGCTCAATAAAGCTATCATAAAGAAGCTTATGCTTTCCTTCTATCATAAGGAAAGAACCGCAAAACAAAAAGCTAACAGTGAAATAATTTTTTCTGTTTATTGAATTTAAATCATGATTAAAACTACAGACTGGGAGGGGAAGGAGTGATACCAATTCACTATAGTAAAAAATTGACACAAAACATACAGTCAATGCTAAATGAATCCTACCTATGTGCTAAAGGCATTCACCTTTACAGTTCCTGCCTAACTGCAGAAGGGAGACAATGGAAAGTACAAAATTACTGAGCTCACAGCATGAACGGATTTCTTCCATCATTCTGTCCCAACTACTCCATCCAAACTATAAACAGTCAGCTTGTGTCCTTGATTCCTTAATTTATCTATGCAAGTAGCACTGCAGAAAGAAAAACTTGTGTAATGACAAGGTTCCTGCTTGTAACTGTCTACACAAATCAGTAATTTCTTTCTGAATTTTCAAAAAGGCCTACATAAAAATCACGCACTAGGAACACTCACATTATGTAAGGAAAACTAAGCAGCATTCCCAAGTAAAAACAGATATTCAGTAAGTAAATGGTATGACAGCTATTAAAGTCAGTTGGTATATTTTATAACACAAGACTTAATAATTTAAAAACATGTTTTCCATCCTTTTATAAGGACAATATCAAAGCTGAGTCTTTAGAATGTACAGCTTATAATTCAGTTCTCCTGTTTGTGAGCAAATATACCGCAGCAGGAGCAAATCAAGCATCTTTTTAATAAAAACTCTTCTTCCTTTTCAGTACATTCCCTTGCCTATAGTTATGGGAATAGCTTTCCTTTTAAATTCTTGAAGAATAATTTAACATAATTACTTTCAAAACCAGAACTTGTCATTAACCTGCCTAGATTTCAGCTACTTAGAAAGACAAAATATTTACTTAGGTGTAACATGCAAATAACAGCTACTGTAAGATTGCTTTTAAAAAACAGTATGAATAGATTCTTACTGCAAAGTGTTATGTTAGTCAAGAAATGAAAGATGCAAGTAACATTTCTGAAGTTTGATAATTAATGCCACACTTTTTTGTAGGTGTATTATTTTGGGAGGAAAGAAGGGCTAGAAAAAGGAAGTCCAAACGCAGTGTTAATTTCCCTCCCATTTATACTAGAGAGAAGACAGTTAACATCCAACCTGTTCCATTTCAGACTACTGTATTCACCACGTAAGAATAGGCCAACTGTTTGTTCGAGATCCATAAACATCTTGTATTAAAATGAAAACTTACATAGTACACAGAATTATTTACTAAACCACATCAACAACATTAACCAACCCAAGTGAAAGCATTCAGTCCCAGGTATGACCACAGCTGCACATGGCATAGCACTCACTACTTAAAAAAAAAAAATCTAGCTGATGTGCTGCTAAAAGCATGCAGTGGCAGAACTCCAAGTTACTTTTCAGCCTATTTTTTTTTCTGGGTTCCTGAACTTCTTGTATGTACTTGTGTACTTCTTGGCCGAATTTCATTCTGGGAGAAGACAACTCACAGTGGATCACAGAAGACAATTTTTGGCAGTTACAAGCATGCACAGATGAAAAATATGACTGAAATAAGGCCTTATCACATTGCTAAAATGAACATGACAACAAGCTCCTATATACAAAACCAAGCACATCCAACACCAGGGCCTCTAGCACAACACAAACACGAAGGAAAGAGCAGGAAAATGACTGGAAGGCTAGAACGCATCACCTACGAAGAAATACTGAGACAGTTAGGCTTGTCCATTCAGAACAGAAGGCCCCAGGGAGACCTTCTTGAGTGCTTTTAATACACAAAGGGGGCTTATAAAAAAGACTGAGAGAGACTTCTTAGAAGGGCCTGTAGCAACAGGACAAGGGGCAATGGTTTTGAACCATTTGGGGCAGGCTTAAGACTGGGAAAACATTTTTTACGACGAGGATTGTGAGACACTGGAACAAGGTGCCCGCTCCCTGGAAGTGTTCAAGACCAGACTGGATGGAGCCTTGAGCAACCCAACGTAGGGAGAGATGTCCCTGCACACGGTAGTGGGCAGGACTAGATCTTTGAAGGTCATTTCTAACTCAAACCATTCTATAATTCTATGAATGCTTCAGCATATCACAAAGTCATTCACCTTAAGTAATCTCTGGTCATTTAAACTATACTGCTGCTTTCAGACAAAGAACAAATTCACACTCATTTACACCACATGAAAACTCCAGGCTTTATCACCAGACCTTCAGGACATCGTTTTTGTCATCATACTGCTGGCATCGCACACAACTGAAATACTGGGTACTGAGTTGTCATACCATGTACAACTTTCAATATCACATAATAGAGGTTGGCGACAGATACTCAAGCCAGAAGGCTTTTTACAACTTAAGAGACAAAGAGGATTATAATAAATTCCTGCTACATAATTTTAAACTGACTCACCATCCAGAGGGAAGGTCCCACGTTTTAATGGTACAGTCCATTGATGAAGTTATTAGCCAACGACCATCAGGACTGAAAGTCTAAAATAAAATAGTCAATTCAATGGCACAACTAAGAAGTCAGTCCCTACAAGAGAGCCTGTTCTACATAGTTAAAGATTAGATTGCTCCCTGACACCAGGATGAAATGGTCTGGCCATAAACCACAGCTGACACCTCCTTATCGAAAGTCATAGAAGGAAAAAAGTGGAAGCTATTTCAGAACACATTTAAATATGACACAGGATACACCTGGCTGTTAGTAAAAGCACTTCAGTCATTGTTTTTAGGTTAACGGTAAAAAACATTGAGCATAAAATTAAAGAAATCAAATAAATACTTACTAGCACTTAGAATTAAATCAGAAGCTAAAAACTATTTCGATGAATGCTACAAAGCACTATCACATATGATGCAAAATAAAGAATTATCAATTCATTGCATAATGTCAGATCTGTTTACAACTTTTATTTACCTGGCTTATCTTTTCTATCTATACAGTTAAGCCTCTTGCACAATTTTGCTCCTCAATGCAGTTTTCATTATTCCTAATGCTTTGTTAAACACAAAATTAGCACTTTGCAAAATTACATTTAAACCCCAAAGCACACTAAAAAGACGTGACCACTTGAACATTATACATTTTTAAACTAACATGACCAAAACTGCTGTAGAGCTGAACTGCAACTGTATTTACCCGCGGCTGAACCTAGCAACTCTAACATAAACAGAAAAATCCACCATCTTTAAAATTAATTAGGTGTTCGTATATGTTACATGTTACAGAAAATCAGTTAGAATTACCATGTCATTAATCCGTCCATGGTGTCCGGAGAACGTTCTGACAATCTTTCTGGTTTCTATATCCAAAACACTAATACTGAAGTCATCAAACGCAATTCCCAGAATACCACTGTCAAGAATCATTAGCACATATGATAGTGAATGCTCAGAGACAAAAAATAAAACCAACACCCTAACATTGCTACAAAAATCTTTTATCCTGAGATAAACAGTATTACATTCCTTCAGTCAAATAAAATATCTTGTAGCCATTTTGCTTCACCAGCTAGTAGTCAGTCGTATTACAAAGCATCAGAACAAACTTTAATAGAATTTTTGTTCACCATCCTACACTTACATAGGCACAGCAACACTACAGGCACATGAAATAGCTTCAGTCTCTTACCTGTCTCTGTGAAGCAGAATTCCACTTGGAGAAGAAGAAAGCTCAGTGGAGTAAACTAGATCTTTAGTTTTGAATTTCCAAAATTTAATTAATCCTTCACTACCAGCTGTGATTACCAGCTGGTTTAATCCATCCACTGCTAGTCCCCTGATGGCCCCCTCATGTGCTGCAAATCAAGGGAAATGAAAGCTATATTTCAGAGTTTAAACACAGCATAGAAATCAGCAGAACACCAAACACTATTCTCTGTCTTCTCCCAACTACACTAAATGAGCGGTAATCACATGACAGACAGTTCCAGAGCCACCAGACAAGACTACTCAAAATACTAGAAGTTTCTTCATCAGCACAGAAAGCGAACTGCTTTCAAGTAAGCACCTAGAATACAATATGAAAGTTGTGAGTAACTGAAGTTGAATATTAGCTTTTATTCTGCTTTCAGTTGAGGGGCTTTTTTTTAAATTTTTTGAGATTTCAGGGACTTTTTGAATCCCTTACAGAATGCTTCCAGCAGGTCTCATCACTCCAGACAAAATTTACAGCTTCTGTTCTGGCACAAAGTCTGTGTGTTTTCCTAGACTACTCTACACTGTAGCATAAAGGTAAGGCATAACTTTTTGGACCAATTTTGTTTCTTAATCTATGCCTTCGGTTACTAGCCAGTAATAATACTTGTAAAATTCATTCCTCTATTAAGCAATAATGTAATTAAGAGTTCATGTTTGCCATGCTAGGTGGCTTTTAGAAAAACAGTAAGTTTTAAGCATACATCAGGACTCCTTCCTTGTTTCTACAACAACAACAACAACAAATCGTGAGGGCAACTGCAGACTTACAAAGCAAACATACATGAGGGTATATGACATGAAATACCTATGACCACAACCATTAAAAGAAGTATTCACACTGCCGTTTACATTAAGTCCTAAGTTTGCAGCTGGGTAATCGAAAAGATGAGCATACACAAAGAACTGGACTTGTTTAGGATTTCAGCTTCCCATGCATGTAAGCGATTCGTTCATTTTTAAGTGGAGAGCACAAAACAGATGGGAAGATTCATCTCCCAGATAGAACCCTGTAACAAGAAGCCAAGTACTGGAAATGTGATTATCTCAAAAAGAGCTGAGGCCAGAGGATTTCATTTTAGCACTACCCATTTTGGTAACTGACGATTTTGTGTTAATTAATACCAAAGAAAATGCTAACATCAAAGCTGTTAAAACTAACAGGGATCCTGTCCTTCAGGGTTTATTCCAAATTAGTTTTGGTTACAGTGTAAGATAGGACAGTACAAGGTAATTAGAGAAATTGCAAAGGTTCTCAAATTCAATTCAGAAGCTATATTAAATTCCCTAGATGACAGAACACCAGGTTGTTGCTGTTCTGCTGAGAGTCAATAATTGAAAAACATAGAAATACTTACCTCTTTCTTTGCCGTAGCGCCCTCTGTGAATGCCAGACTGCATGTTATACACATCCACCTGCCCAGTTGACAGCCCAATTACAGCAAAGTTCCCACATGAGGTAATGTCAACTGCCTATCAAGGGGAAAAAAGAACAAACCACTTATGAAAACAATTCTTTAAGTATGTATCCAATTAGGAAAGTTGTTAGAAATCGTATAACATACAGAATATAATATAGCAATATGTTTTTAAGACCTCTTCAAGGAAAACTGCATAGAGCAAACAAGTCAAAAAAGTAGACAGAGGAGCTTTTAAAATAAGCAAATAGTCAACAAGTCAACAGTCTAATACGGTAATGCACCTTTGAATGATGATGAAATATAGACTTAGTGGCATCCATCAGAAGTCAGAGCTAATAATATCAACACTGTAATCTAAACGACTAACCTTGACAATCCAGACATCCACAAACTCAATCTCTAAGATAAAGTCCAAGCATGCTGACTGAATGCCTCTTTCAACGCTCTATTGTTAATGGCACCCCAAACAGAGTAAGTTTAAATGACAAGAAAAAAAGAAACAACACTCTAATATCTTTGGAAAGATACAGTCCAAAGAATCTAGTAGTTCAAGGAAAACAGGTATTTACAACTAAACTGATCTTATCTACTAGGTGTAAGGTCAGAAAAACAATTTATCACAAGATACAGTAGGAATATGAATACCTAGCACATGAGGTACACCACAGTAACTACTCATCTTGCAAGCTCGTAAGTCGCAGTAATCTTTGATTAAGTATTTGACTTTGGATCCAGTGTGTTTTATCACCACAGACATACAGTCTACTCTATAACACTGTGATAGATTAATGGTAAACACTAAACAGCTATCTGATTCAGAAAATAAAATCTGCACTTAATCTGAATGTCTAAGGCAAAAATGCATACGCAGCATTTTTCTCAAGACCAATATGCGTTACAAAATGGCCAGTAGGACACAATGAGCTCGCAGAAAACACTTTTTGCAAAGCAACTGAAGCATATTTAAATAGTCCTTTTTAATTCTAAATATTGCTTCCGTACAAATAAAAATCAAAACAGCATATACTATAATACTTAGGAAACATTATCCTAAATAAACTTACTGTTGCATATATGTCAATAGGTTTGTGTTTGCTAAATTCTTCTGGCTTCAGTTTATGAGCTCCCATAGAAGTTTTCTGATAGTTCCAGGTTGTACAGGTTATGTACCCTTGATGGCAGGCAATAATACCATCCCAGTCACTCTGATGTGCCACTTCTGCAATGTAACACACACTCCTTTTAGGAACAATTGTTCTAAATTCAAATAAGCTCTTCTGATATCATAAGTAAAGAGTACTTTGAAATACCTTTAGACAGAATAGTTCATATTCAGTCAAAAGGCTACCATTCAGAAAAAAACACCTGGCAAACTGTTGTGCATATGACAGCCTAACTAAAATGTCAGCAAACCCACAAGTGTTTTTTTGGTAAGCCGTGTTTCATCTCTTTGTGTATTTGAGTCTATTCAGTTTTAAAGTCATATTTAAACTTAAATAGCTTAAACTGCTCAATCTGTACACGTTTCCCTCTGAACTGGCAG
This sequence comes from Cuculus canorus, assembly GCF_017976375.1. Classification (NCBI taxonomy): domain Eukaryota; kingdom Metazoa; phylum Chordata; class Aves; order Cuculiformes; family Cuculidae; genus Cuculus; species Cuculus canorus. The sequence goes on from NC_071441.1 coordinate 65,178,720, forward strand.
AAGCCACAAGATTAACAACTTAAAAAGCAGGGTTTAAGAACTAAGGCTGCTACACAGAGCAAAAGACTTTTCTGCATTTGCAGGAAAGCAGTTCACCAAAAGCTCAGTATCCAAACTTTGTAGTTGAATACGATATGTGGAGATCTAAATAATGAGCAAGTTTGACTTTTTTCCCCTGGAATTCATGCATTAAGAAAAATTAAGAGCTTGAAATTCTATATTTATAGATCTTCAAAGAATAAACAACCAGAAACACACTGGTTCACTTCATCAAATAAAGACAATATAGCTAAAAAGAAACAACTCTAGTTAAAATACACTTACATAAATATTATCTTATGTCTTCAAACACATTTAATTCTACTACCTCAAATCAATCAGGCAGGTCTAATATTATTTTTAAAAGTGCACATATATTCACACACACATATACTTGCAACAAGTTAAATACACAGTCTCTGTCACAGCAGTCTGTAAACATAAGTAACAAAGTGTAGTCTAACAGCTACACAAAATAGTAAATCCAAGTCTTTCAACATATGAAACTGTCAACCATCCTCAGAAGACAAAAGAATAGCTGCACTTAAGAATAGCTGCAATTCCACTTCAAAAAAGTCAGGTTCACTATTGGCATACTGAATTACAAATTAACACAGAAATTGAAATTTGACTTTGAGATGTCACTGAAATAAAGGAACTGGGGAATGAAAATCAACCACTATAACTAAAATTTCCTCAGCTGACAAATTCTTCACCTCCCCTAGCTGCTTCTTCTGTGGCTTGGAATAATATGCACACCAGAAGATTCTGGCTCCCATGCCGGAGATTTTCAAGCCAAGAGCCAATTAAACACAGATGTTTGAAATAAAAATCCTCTTTTTTTGAAATAATAGAAAAGTTTACCAAGTCAAATGTCATTTTAACATAATCTCGTCTTGATACAGCATGCGCTTTCAGAACAGTCGTGTCTTGAGGTTTAAAAGACAAAACGAAGACACGATGAGCTCTGTGACATATTTCAAAGACTACTTACCTGAAGCAAAGTCTGTAATTGGTGGAAGTGCCATCGTATCAAGCTTAAGACCTTTCTTTTTTGATTTCTTTTTGTTAATTGAACCTTAAATAAAAAAGCAGATAAGTGTCTCAATCTCATGGCCAGATCTGAGAACAATCATTTAAAGTAAAAAGGACTGTTTACTAAATGTAAAGTTCCTAAGAAACTCAGAAAAAAATTGGCTTACATTAACACAAGATTGCTGTTTCTAAGGGTTTAAAGTGCTAAGAACATTAATAGAGTTTCTGTCAAAACTGATGTGACGCCAAGCAAATCAATAGCCTATTACATTGACAGATGCACTACTCAACTCAGCCATTCCAGGAGCTTGTGCTGACAACCTGAGGCAGAGGTTCCCTCATCACAGCTAAAATCATCATCATCATACAGACATGACTATATAAAGCATTATGTAACATCCAGCCCTCTCAATGACCAAAGAGTCTCGAATCTCAAATTTATGCCAAATGGATGTATATAATCAATTGATCTGTATCTGTCTATTCAAATCTACCTAAATACAAATACATCAATATATACATATGGGTACTTAGGAATTATTTTAGTCTTTCTGAGCCTTGCTATCTGAACTGTACAAAAGAGCATGACTTAGTCATGGCATCACATGGAAAACGTTTTTTAAATTAAACTCTACATTAAATCAAGGGAACTAAAGTCAAGAAATAAGAATTAAACAATAGCTTAGTCAACTGAATAGAACGGGGTAAAAAGCAGTAATTATGCATGCTGAAATTTCAGGCACAGCTTTACACATTTTTAATACAAAAATCATGCCAAATGTTTCTCCTAGTTGAAACAACATACACTGCCAAATAATCAAATTTATTTTTCTGAAGTACAACAAATCTGAAAGTACATTTTAGATGCATCAGGAAGGACTGAGGTTGCAGAACAACTGAGGAGAATAGTTCTCATACCACAGTTGAAGTGAAAGTAAGCCCTCCGTAATGTCTGAGTTCCTGTTTACATAAACACTTTTCAGGGTTTTTTTAAACCAATATTTGTACTTCCACTGAAATACTTACCACGTCCTAAACTTTTATTGAACTTGTCATGCACTGTTGAAAAAGACTGCAATGTTCCATCTTGACCTGATAAAACATTAGCAGAGAGTGGTGAAAAGAAAAAAAATAATCAACTTTCTGTTCTTCTCATAAGCTATCTAAGCAAGAAAAGCAGAAAACAAGCACTAGGAAGCCTCAAACACCATAATGAAGTATTTAATAATAGTTCCGATCCAAATAAAAATGCATGTATGCTATAAGCAATTAATGGAGCCTAATATTCTGTGGCCTATAATCCACTCTTACTACACTGTCCCCCACATGATCAGAATGACACCTCTTCTACAGACATATTCTCAATTTCTCTGAACCACCTCCTTTCTCCATCACAGTATGTGACTGTTCCCAGCTTTCCACAACTAAAACCTTAGATAAACTGTTACATCCTTCACATACCTCCACAGTATTTCCAATGCTTTTTTATAACCCCATATACTCCCTCACTAACTGCAATATCCCCTTCATTATCCTCTGACTAACCAATACATGCTTTGCCTGATTAAGAACTAACTACACCTAGGCTAGTAAACTAATCGAAAGAAAAATGGTAAAGGCCAAATTGTCCACCAGGACATTAATGCAATTTCTCTCCTCCACCCAGTGACCAATGTTCACAGAACTGATAGGAATTTAATTTAATAGAGGGACAAAAGTCTCAAATTTGAAACTTGCAAACGGATCCACTTCATGGTGGAAACATTGACAAGGCAGAACCAGAAACGAAGAGAAAATGAAATTGCACAATGCATGTAAAATGAAATGCATTGAGATGATTTTTAAAGAAAAATCAGAAGAATCACAAAACATTTTTACTAGGCCAAATAAGTAAAGAAACAGAAAATTTGTCAAAGTAAACCTAAAGAATCTGAAAAACAGTGGAACAATTACAGTATTCAAGCAACCTTCCCTCACTCTTATGAAAGCAAAGTAAGGCAAGATGTATATATTGGGAACTGAAAGAAACATTAAGAAGGATGGAAGTCAGTGACATTCATGAAATTTTACAAAGTTAATTTGTGGAAATGCCTGTTCTAAGGAAACCAGTACCATTAAAAAAGCACTCCACAGCGTTGCTGCTTAATGCCTTTTGAGAGGTTCAGAAAGGAATGCAGTGTCAGTCTCCTTAAACTGGAGAAACATCCTGTCTCAAAGCTTGAGACTCTTTTTTCACTTTAGTGGTTATTTCTGTGCCCTCTCCATATGTTTCAGTACAGTTAACAAAGCAGTAAATTGCAAAAGCCAATATGAGGATTTGTTAAGCATTTCTGGATTGTTATTGTGGTTCACCTGGTGTGAGCTATACTGTCAAATAACTAGGTACTTGAACCAAGTTACTAGCTGGATGACCAGCAAGAGATTCTGGTGAGGTGGTTTTAACACAGTCTATACCTGTACCGTGCTAGGTGTAACATTCATCAAAATGTAGAGCAATGTTTTCAAATGTTGCGCACAAAGACAATTTCATGACTTCAGAGTAACTAAAGACTAGGTGAAGAGTCTCTATTATTCCATTACTGAAGTGTTCTAGGCCACAAAACACTCTAATCTAGTACTTTATTTCCTAAGGGTCTTGCCAGATTTTAAAATATGCTCATTTCTAAGGAAGTGTAGTTACTAATGTATTTTTACAGTTTTGGATTAATAGCTTAGTAACAAGCGACCTTGGGAATATAAACTAGAGACAATTGAGCAGTAACAAATTACAAAGACACTGCAACCCACAAAGCTTGCTCATACTAGCAGGCAAAGTAGAGTGGCTCCTCTAAGTCACTACACGCATTATGCTGCTTATTTTCCACATTACAAAAGAATTTCCCTAGCCGTTATAGGTTTTCATTTTGACCAGCTGATAGTTCCTTAGGAGATAATGAAACAATTCCTATTCATCAAACATACAAATACAAATGACAAAAGCAGGTCCTAAACTTTTCTGCTTGTAACTACTTTACAGACTATCCACTAACATATATTCCCCCACAGCAACTGTGAAACAGTTTGATACAGTAATAAATTATAAAGTCTACAATAATCACTTACTATGTTCCATAAATACATATACATATACATAACACAGTAGATAAAATCTATTGTATTAATAAATACTCAGCTCTGCATTTTTTCCTTTGGCAGAAAATTAAGACTGAAGAATGAGAATTCATACCAGCACTGAGAATTTGCTCTCCATTTTGCCCATAGTATCTGATTTTTGTTGGTGGTGCACTATGTCCAACTCGGCTTCTCAATACACGTCCTGTACCACCAGGTCCATCAAATATCCACACCTGCCTCCCCCCAAAAAGCAGAAAAAAAAAGCTGATAAGCATTGTCCTGCCAATAATTATGCCTCCTGGCAGCAGAACAGACTTGACTGAGAACTGGTGCAGTGAACATCACATATTCGTTTTCATCCTAAAACTCTGTAAGTTTCTGTCATGGCAGCTGATTGTTTCCCACTGTTCATTTTGCCCTTCTACCAAAGCCTAATTGCACCACAAGACAGGTAGAACAAGCAACTAGAGTATTGTACCCAGTTCTGGAATCCCCAAGGTAAGAAGGATATGAGACTGTTGGAACACATCCAGAGGAGGCTACAAAGATGATCACAGAGCTGGAGCACCTCTGCTATGAGGGCAGGCTGAAAGAGTTGGAGTTGTTCAGCCTGGAGAAGAGAAGGCTCCAGGGAGATCTTAGAGCGACCTTCCAGTACCTAAAGAGGGCCTGCAACAAAGCTGGGAAGGGGCAGTTTACAAGGGCCTGTAGTGACAGGATGAGGGGGAGTGGCTTTAGACTGGAAGGGTAAAGATTTAGGTTAGACATTAGGAAGAAATTCTTCACGATGAGGGTGCTGACGCACTGGCACAGGTTGTGCAGGAAAGCTGTGGCTGCCCCATTCCTGGAAGTGTTCAAGGCCAGGCTGGACGAGGCCCTGGGCAGCCTGGTATGGTGGGAGGTGTTCCTGCCTGTGGCAGGGCGGTTGGAAGTAGATAATTTTTAAGGTCTCTTCCAACCCAAACCATTCTATGATTCTATGAAACAGCAACTGCTCATGACCCAGAACATTATAAAACAGATCAAGACTTAAGATGCATCAGGGTATAAAGTCAGGTTCTGGAAAAGTGGATCCAAAACTTTGTTCTTCAAGGATATCTAGAAAGTATATATGAAGCAATGACATCATGGTACTGAATTGTTAAACTACTCCACTACAGATCAAGTGATAGCCAGCAATTTCAGTAACTTGATTTTTGCCGCATTTGTTTAATTTGAGAACTGCTACTTCAATCCAAACTAAACATTTATACTACGGAGGAGTACAAGAGAAAAAAACAAAAGTACCAAACTGCAGATAGCAGCAGTTATTTTAACTTACCCGTATAGCGTTATCAGCACCATTGGTAATAAGAAGTGGCTCTCCAGGCACGAACGACATACCAGCTATTGCTGTGGAATGGGCGTCTTGCATTTGACACGTTATTTTCTTCTCTTCTAGATCCCACAAAGCAATGTGTCCAACTGGGCTACCAGCTGCCATTACTGGGTGTCCATCTGCTCAAATATAATCACAACCCAAAAAGTTCAAAAGGTTTCCTTGTCGACATTCCACTCATCCTTACTAACTTCTCACAACTAAAACTGATAAACAAAAGGCTACAATCACAACAACAACAAAAAAAGTTTCAAGATATGTTTTAACCGAAACCTCTAATATTTCAAACACAAAAGAAATGAAGTTCATTGAGAATAAAACTAGGATTTTTTCATATCACATAACAACAAATATATCTAAATCCAGTAGCAGACACTGAAAGCATAAGTGACAGTGGACCTGTACCATTTTCAAAAGTTACCCTATATCCCAAACTTCTTAGCCTCGACCCTTTAGGATGTGTGAGCTACTGTATCACCTCTACTGAAGTTTTCAGTCCGTTTTTCAAATCCTCTTAAATTCTTGGCTGAATCATTTGCAAAAATTCCAGAAGTTGATTAAATGTTTATTCAATCATTCCAAGCAATAATTAAAATCTCAATTCACTGAATTCCTATTTTGTTCTATTTGCTCTATCCTGTCTAATATTATACATACCACACCAGCTTCTAAAAACTCAGCACAAGTATTCAACTAAGTTTGGAAACTTACAATATCCAAATAAAATTCCACCAAATATCTGTCATATTTTGTGACTAATCTTTTTACTCCAAAAAAAAAGAAAAATGCAGTTTCCAATTTGCAAATACACGCATCATAGATAATTAAACAAGAGAGGCCTAGGGTTTTCGTTTTCAGTAAAGCTTCACAGATATGGAAATTTGCCAAGTTATTTTAATTTAAATGAAGAACACTTTACTGCAAGACTAAAATGAGAATACGAGTTGAAAACAACCACATTATATTTACACGCAATTTCCTAACTATAAAGACAGGAAGAGAGAGATATTAGAGAACATCTGAAAGCCACATGTTCAAGTAGGCAATGGAAGTTATTTAATAACATATTGAGTTAAACAGCTGACACAAAAAACACACCCTCCACTTATCACAAGTCCTTCCAGTAGCATTCTTCCTCAACAACATCTGTACTCTGGAGTACATATATTCTACAGTACTGTGTCCAGTTCTGGAATCTCCAAGAGAAGAAGGATATCCAACTGTCAGAATGGGTCCAGAGCAGGGCCATGAAGATGATCACAGGGCTGAAGCACCTCTGCTATGAGGACAGGCTGAGAGTGTGGAGGCTGTTCAGCCTGGAGAAAAGAAGACTCTGGGAAGACCCTCCATCAGCCTTCCAGTACCTGAAGGGGCTACAAGAAAGCTGGGGAGGGACTTTTTACAAGGGCATGTAGTGACAGAATGAGGGGGAATGGCTTTAAACTGGAAGGGGGAGGATTTAGATAAGACATTAGGGTGATGGGTGGTGAGGGTGGTGAGCCATTGGCACAGGTTGCCCAGGGAAGTGGTGGCTGCCCTGTCCCTGTAAGTGTTCAAGGCCAGGTTGGATGAGGCTTTGAGCAGCCTGGTGTGGTGGGAGGTGTCCCTGCCCATGGCAGGGGTGTTGGAACTGGATGGGCTTTACGGTCCCTCCCAACCCAAACCATTTTATGATTCTATTTGTCTACTCAAATCAGAAATAAGATTAAGTATCAACAGCTCTGTAAGGAGGATCATAGAATCACAGAATCATAGAATAGTTAGGCTTGGAAGGGACCTTAAAGATCACCTAGTTCCAACTCCCCTGCTGTGGGCAGGGACACCTCCCACTAGACCAGGCTGCCCAAGGCCCCATCCAACCTGGCCTTGAATACCCCTAGGGATGGGGCAGCCCCAACTTCCCTGGGCAACTGTGCCAGTGTCTCTCCACTCTCATGGTGAAGAAATTCTTCCTAATGTCCAGTCTAAATCTGCCCCTCTCCTGTTTATACTGGTTTATCAACATTAAAGTAACTAGCTCTAGTAATTAGCACATGCCCGTTAGACAAAAAAAACTGTGAATACAAACAATGTTCCTTGGCAATATCCATTCAGTGACCTAACCGTTAGCATTCTAACTTTGTTTTGGAGGGAGAAGATAATACTGAGACATAGTTTTGGATACTAACTTAGCGCGTACTCATTACTCTGCACGAGTTCTGATAACTGTGTACTCTGTTAGCTCTTGACACATTGTAAACATAAACTGCCTTACTTTTCTTTGAAAAATGAATATCATACTTCCTGTCAGCACACAAGAAAATGCCATAAAACAGTCAGTATGATGAAGATGCATGATCTCCCTTACCTACTGACGACTTTTCTAGATTTCGTGCAACCTTAGAAAACTAAAATTCTCAACCCAAGTTTTGATTCTGAAACACCTTACCAAAACATATTTTCCTACCTTCCACTTAAGTTTTAATGATTTTTTTACACACTTTCACTAAAAATGCTAATACTTACCTGTACGAAAAGATATTGCTGTGATAGGACCCCAATCTTGTTGAAATTTCATTAAAGTTTCATCAAACTTAATATTATGTATAATGATATGTCCTGATACAAGGCCAACTGCAACAACATCCACTGCTGGAGCCTGCAAGAAAAATGAACAGCAACCGAAATGAAAAAGGAAAAACTTATCGGTACACTACCAATACAAATATGTACAAGACAAGGTATCTGTGTCCAGGACAGATAGTAAGAAACATACAAGTCATCTTGCACGAGATCTTCTTTCTATAATACCTTATCACACAACTGAGCATCTGAAAATCTAAATAAAAAATGAGAGATGCAGGAATCTGTGCTTAGTCTCCACTGGTTGAAACAATTTTGGTTTCAGAAACTAGAACTCCTTTAAGAAACACCTCACTGTATTTTCAGCAGTTGCAGTATACAACTGCTGCACCCCAGCATAAGTTTTATCCAGGACATCTGCACTTCCAGATCTGTCATCAATGCTACCAATAAGTTCTAATTGCTATACCTATAAAAATACAGTAAATACAAATGCAAAATAGTTTCTTTAATTAGCAAAATCTACATTTAATTAATCTCCAAAGCAAAATAAATTCAGCAAAAAGCTTCCAGAGTAATGCAATTTACAAAATATACATACATCTTGCAAACAAGCTGCTTCTGTGAAGTCATGACATTATTCACTCAACAAAGACTATAGATGGGACAAACACAAAACAGCTAAGACACTAAAATCAACAGAACAAGGACTAGAGGAAGGGCAGACAGTAAGCCTTCAAGTCTATCTCTCTTCAATGTCTAAAATACTTATTGTTATTAAAATTATATAACAGAATACAAGCCATCTTTATTGCTGTAATTTTAAACAATGATATTTTGCCTGCTATTGTTGACCAGTTAAGTAAGAAAATAAGATATCAAAAATACTAACTTGTTCCAGAGTAGTGACTGCAAAATGCCATCCTGGAAACGAGTATAAGAGTTTGCTGGAAAACAAACAAACAAAAACCATAAATCAACTAACCTTGGGGATTTTCCACCAAAAAATGGATGCTCTACAGGTACCTACAAAACTATGATGCTAATAAGTAAGGTTAAAAACAAAACTTAATTAATTTCTATTGAAAAAGTTACTGTCATGGGCTATTACTACAAAGGTAACATAATTACATAACACAAATAGGGAATAAGACCCCTTCTATGCCAGTTGCCCTCCATGCATTTCTGCTCTGAATACACCTTTTCAGACTTCTTAACACCAACTTTAAAAGCCAGTTTTGATCGAACTTCAAATAAAAACAAAACCTTCATTAGTACAGTAACTTCCCTAAATGAAGACAATAACAAATATTACAAGCACACCTCATCTTCTTTCTTTCGGAAATGGTAACAGCCAAGAAATGAAGTAGGTCAGTTCACTGACAAGGCAGTCATGCAGTACTTATTTAAAAGTGAAATTATAAAGACAGTATTTAAAAACAGACATGATTAGAAAACTAATCTATCACCACAGATATAAGTTATACTTAAAGGACTGCTAGCAGGCACGCATGTTACCATCATTCACTTTCCATTCTTGCCAAAGACCATCACACTTTGCCCTCAGTCCTTCTGATTTGATTCTTTGTCTAACTGTGCCCACACCTATATACAAAATAATCTGGGTAGGCAATACATAGTCAAAACCACACACTGCTTAACCCAGCAACATTGCTAAAAGAGCAGTAACAGTCACAGAAGTTTTTACACAATTAAAAGAGAAACTAAGCCATCTAAGGAAGATTTTTCATCATCTAGGAGATTGCATCTCACATGCTATGACAAGCACTGAGGAGATATAAGAGTACTATGAGTAGAGACATCTACTTTTCCCTATTTTTAGGTTATTTCTGTTTTCCTGATTTATACAGCATATACAGCACCTCCAAAACATTAGAATATGAAACAAAGCATTAGCAGTGGTATCACTCAAAGTGTATATATAAGTTGTTGTGAGAATAAAACAATGAACTATGCAAGCTGAGTTAACATCTATTTGCAGTATATACCCTAACACGTAGGCAAGTTCACTGTAGCTATCAGTTTATAAGTTAGAAAAGCAGCTAGTCATAGTAGGCACAAAATACTGCCATAACGAACGGTGCTTTACTGCTCAGAGACAACTACACATCTCTTATTTGAGTACAAGGATTAAATGTCAATAAATACCTCCACACTACCTGCCAACACCTCCTTGGACCCACAACAAACAAAAAATTCAACCTGGAAGAAGGGAGGCAGAGGGCCTCAAAAAGCACTTAAATTATTTTAATTATTTTCATGGAAAAGATATGAGATTCCAAGAAATAAAATAAAAATGTAATTAAAAAAAATCTGAACAATGCCTGATATTTCACAGGGAGAGTAAACAACACACAACTTGAAAGTCATCAGCATTCAGGGAGCAGCAGCATTCTTTGTTCCTGGAGATCAACCAACTGAAAACTTGTGCCAAAGGACTTAGTAAAAGATTCCACGTTGAAAACTTACTGTACTTGAAAGCGTTATTTATTACTTATCAAACCACTTGGAGTATGAAACATGTCCAAATTCTTAACAATCTTACTTTGATCTTATATTCCATAGCTGCAAGCTTCCTTGTTCACTCCCAAGTAGAATTTTATTCAAATAGGTGCTGGGATGCAGAACTGCAGAAACTGCAAAAGTGGCCTTATCAAACTCCACTTGAAGATACTCCTCTGCAAAAAAGTAACAAACAACGTTAGTGTGGCTACCCCTAGAAAACTCCAGGCTTGCCATCCTTTGGCAAACTTAAAGTCAGAACTGATCTTTATTCTCTAAAAACGCCCTAAACGGTGTTTCTTGCATTAAAAGATTAGCTAATGTGTAAGAGGACACAGGACAGGCTAAACTTGTTTATGCTATAACATCTTTTGGCTTGAAGATTTTTTCCCTATAAGCCTACCTAGCACAGCAATGCTGGCAGAACTGTTGTGATTTATATCTCTCTGAAGGATTCCTGTTCCTGCCTGAGCAAAACACTTATCTGATTAGCACGCCTTCTGTTTGTCATAGCAACTTCAAATCTCTAAAGCATGTCTGCAGCAACTTTTGAGACCTGGCATCCGGGGAATGGCACTGGACACACCAATAAGAACGCCTTCTGAAGAAAAAAATTCAGAGCACTGAAGCAGGATTTCAGAAGATACTTCACAATGGCATGCGAAGATACTGATACAATCAGAAGATTATTCGTAAGAGTTCAGTCTTACCTAGGCTGGTAATTTTCAAGGAACTACAGGATTTTGGACATGGTGCCAAAGCTGCTGTACGACAGACTTCACCAGAAAATGGAACATTAAAAGCAGTTTCTGTATAAGCATGTCTCTTTACACTTATATGGAACCTTACTGTCTCTGCATGTGTTGTGGGATCCAGTCACAAAAAATTACTGCAGGATTAGGACTTCAGATTACTGCTTAAATAGTACTATCATTTAAGGTTCTTTTTTTCCTTTTTCTGAGAGTAAACTACTCCTCAACGTGTGTATTTAAAAAAAAAACTTATTTTTTTTTAAATTACTAAATGTTTAACAATGCTATCCTCCAAAGTAGTAACAAAAATAAAGTGTCTCTTACCTTCTGACTGTATATCCCAAACAATGAGAACATTATCAACATCCACAGAGATAACATGATCACCAAAAGGCTGCAGAAGGTGTATCCTTGCCTTGTGACCTTCATAGGTATGAACCACCTATAATTCCAAAATAGAAATGTTTTCAATATAAGCTCTTCAGGTAGCCTATCACATTACTATAATACTTGAGGCCAGCTAACACGTTAGCAACAAGTTTAAGTAAAATACATGGAAACACCACATGCCTTGAAGTGGAAGATTGATCACTTCCTCTGATATTTAAAACTGTTAGCAAAAATATTTTAACCAAATACCTTTAATTATTTATTTTAATTTTAACTAATTTAACTTTATGTGAATTAACAATTTATTTTTTATGTTTAAGTAACTAATTATTATAATTAAGGCATAAAATACAACCTTAATAGGATTTTCTCAGCCATTATAAGATTTTCTCTTACATTCTCTCATTCAAACCTTTTTATTCCTCTTCCTTCAGTCTTTGTTTCCCCAAAACTGAAGGTACTGAATATCCATGGAAACAGATCTTTGTAGAAAATTAACTGTCTTGAAAAGACAAATATTACACAACTGTTTTGTACTACCATGCAATAAGTAAACTGATAAACACCTCTTTGTTCCTGGCAAAAGCATGGAGAATATTGTCATATGAAGCAAATATCAACATCCGGTCCGCTGCCAAGCATGTAATGTCTTGTGGTAAAGCATTACCTGTTAATTAGACAAGAGAAAACTTCAACAAGTTTCAGGACTGTAATATAAGAGAAAGTCTGACTGAATATGGCTATCAACCAAGAAAGCTTTCCTGCTGAATCTTAAGAGAAATGCACATATTTCAGATGAATGCAAATATTAGCATAAATAACATCACACTGGTCACAACAAGGTAAATAACATCAGTTTGACAGATGACAAAGCGGTTCTTTTGAGAAGCACTTAATAATAAATTACTGAGTTAACACTGTAAGTAAAGGCATCCGTTAGCTTCGTGAGGGCTTATAAAGAAGTCATCCCAACGTAATGCTCCTGCAGCCTGCCAGTGCCCCACAGCCCACCAGACTGCAAACCAAGAGGATAAATCAAAGTCTCAGCATTAGCAACACCTATTCTAGGTTAAGCCACATTGCAGATCTGGAAGCCAGTGACCCTCTCCTGCACCCATTTCCTGACTAGCTAAAGACATCGGGAATTTGCTGCTCTAAGAATAAGTATCTACTACTGTGACTGCTACTTTACTAGCTCAAACAGTAAAGTGCCAAAGCTACAGACTACACTGAGAAGCTGCTGTTGTGGTCCCAAATGGCAGAAAATTGACAAAAATACTTTTGGGAAAAACACTTTCAATCTAGAGAAATATAAAAATGCAAATCACAGCACTTAACAATTGCATAGAGAAACAACAAATCAAAAATCAGTCACTGTGGGAGTGTGCCTATGATATAAACATACATGAGCACACAGCTGTCTTCCTCACAGTGTCGCTTTGTACTGTGAATTATTATCAGACACCCTTTGCTGTACTGCAGCACAGCTTCAATGGGAAGAGCTAAACTAAGAAAATAAAAAAGGTTGCACTTTATGAGAGGTTTTATTTGTTTGAACACATCAGACATCTTCCCATAGCACCTCTGAAATGACTTACACCTACAACAAGGATACAGATACTCCACATCAGCTGCATGCAAGTCTGCTTTGGCCAAGACAGTTTTAGGCATACCCCAACTAAAAAGCTCAGAGCACCAACCACATAACACCAACAAACCAACACCACTGCATAGAGAGGCACATCATCCATTCGTTCAATCACAATTTTGCACATGAATGTCTGTTTCTCAAAACGCTTAAATTATTAAGTCTGTGAGATGTAGCCCACTGAAATGGACCTCACAGAATACACAATGCTTTTACAATTTTGTAAGCTGAAAACACTAGTTACTTAATGTGTTTACAGCTGTAAATATTGTGGCCGATCTTCTAAATCTGGTCCCAGTTGTGGGACTGCTACTTATTCTCAAGTTTAGAAGTCTTCTGTTAATGGAAAATAATTTGCTTTATTTTTGCGGTATACAGAAGTAAATAAACCTACTTTTCAAGACAGCATGTTATCTCACTGAATCGTGTAAATGTTGATTGGAAGGAACCTTTGGAAGCCATCTAGTACAACCTCCCAGCTCCTCACAAAGCTGGATTACCATCCATACTAGAACATGTTAACTGCAGCTGTGCCCAGCTGTCTTGAAAACTTAGCTCTACACTGTACTACACTCCCTCTTAGTCAAAGCCATTTTTTGTAATCTCCATTGTAACCCCCTCAAGCTGCAATGTGTGGCTGTTGCCCCTTGTTTTTCCACCATTATCACCACAAATTCAGCTCTGCCTCATCATCCAGTCTGATGGAAGATGCTGAAAAATCCAGTTACCAGCTGCCGAATGGATGTCGATTCACGTTCTTTGTATCCAGCCAATTTTTAACACTCCATGAAGCCTTTCAGTTCCATTAACATATGCTCTGTTCCTGTAATTATTTTTCTATTATAACAAAGCCTTCTAGTAACCACAAAACCAACAGATCTGGAATTAACAGGTTTTTTTACTGCTCACTCTTTAAGTCGTAGGGGTGTTCTTGGAAGAGAAAGACGACAAGAATAGAAAGTTCACAAGGTATATCCTTAAGAAAACCAAGTTATAGTTGCAAGAGCAGTCTCATTTCTGAATTGACATTCAATATTTCCAAGACTCCTTTCAACATATTTCGTTGTAAATATTATTATATACAATTAATTTTCCATTTTTGACTTCAGAATAAAGACCAGATGTCAGATGCACTTAAAAAAAGGCAACCAAGAAACAGACAATCCGTGCATACTTACTCACAGCAACAAGACCAAGCTTCTTCACCTGCAATGAAGATGTTAAAAAAACACGTTTAGTGATTTGTTGCAATGAATTTGCTCTAAGCAGAAATACAAAATTCTAGGAACCAACCTAGAAGAGATAAGGAATTTATGTGCCTCACAAGACAGAAAAATTATTCACCTTAGTTTACAACAGTATCTATAGGAAAACCCACAGTTAGCAAGTCAAAAGGAACAAGACAATGTACTTGCCAGAAGAAACTCATCCAGCAAGTTGGGTTTCTTGATACACTTTAATGTACAGGGAACCAAGCATACGTTTAGATGCCTTGCAGAGCTTGGACAATTTTGTTTTCAAATCATCCCTGCTCCCATTTTATTTCCACTAAAACCACATAATACTATTATCTTTGTTGACACAGAATCAGCTTCCATTACAGTCATCTTTGCCCACTGATGATCATTACTATTTTAATTCAATGTTTGTGGACAAGATTGACAGGAACAAACACTAAATGACTACCACACTAAAAGGTACTGGAAGACCCATGCTCTGTCCACACTGCTGATACAAAGAGTAGTTACTACTCCAAAAAGTGGAATATTTTGAGTTAAGCTAAAGAAGAGTTAAGTTTTCATCCAAGTAACTGTATTTCTGTTTTGTCTCTCTGATAGTGTGGTTTTTTACAGCACTTTTTTTTTTTTTTCAAATAGTGCTTTTCCAGACACTATTAGGCTGCTAGTTCTTTTGGAAACGATAACATCTTATGTTAAGTATGATTTGTGCTGAACAGATGTGTCTTCTTCTAAAATCATCTCTGTTTGCAGCCTTTATCTCAAATGCAAGGTCAAACAGAGAGCAGCTCTAAATTAGGAAGAGTTTTGACTGTTGTGAAGTTCGTAATAACATTAAAATGAGTACTTGGAAAGTAACAGACTATGCATAAGATTTCTGGGAAAGTTTATCCATATGCCTTTAAGTCGGAAATATATTTTGTCTCAGCTCTTGTCTCGTTGCACACAATTGATGGAGATCATTCTCTCACACTGCCCAGGTCTGATAAAGGATGCTTGCTTTCTAAGCCTCCCAAATGAGTCTTAGATAGTTTATTTGTTGGCATTTTCGGCAAAATGCTCTTCGCTATCATCACTCGATTCAGTTCCGGATTGTTACTGTTTTTATATACTGAAAATGCTTTCATCGCACAGCAAGAAACAAGTCTATATCACGGGCTTTCACTTTGCAGAAATGAATTACGCTCATCTGCTTCCATACAGGAAAAGTTTTAATATGATTCAATGGATCTCATGCCCAAAACTGTAGCCTTCAAATGCTAAATCCCAACTATCCAAACTGCAGGTGAACTTTGCTTTATCACAGAATCATAAAACACTTTGAGTTGGAAGGGACCTTAAAGCCCATCCAGTTCCAACACTCCTGCCATGAGCAGGGACATCCCACTGGATCAGGCTGCTCAGGGCCCCATCCAACCCCACCTTGAACACCTCCGGGGATGGGTCAGTCACGACTTCCCTGGGTAACCTGGGCCAGCGCCTCACCACCCTCGTTGTTAGGAACGTCTTCCTGATGTCTAACCTAAATCTTCCCCTTTCCCATTTAACAAAGAAAAAGCTCCAGCATCTAGACCCTCCCAAGATAGGTGTGCTGTGCTGTGCTACGTACCTCCACTGCTGCCCACACTGCCGAATGAGCTCATCCAGGCCCGTTTAACCAGCTGCCCACTCGGCATCCCTTGCCACCAGCACTCCCCACACCAGCGAGGCTGGGGAAGGGGCCTGGAGAAGGCTGAGGGTAGACCTTACAGCAGCCTTCCAGTACTCAGAAGAGGGCACAAAAATGATCCGTGGGTTAGAGCACCTCTCATGTGAGGCCAGGCTGGGAGAGCTGAGCTCGTTCAGCCCGGAGAAGAGAAAGCTCTGGGGAGACCTTAGAGAAGCCTTCCAGTACTTAAAGGGGGTCTACAGAAAAGATGGGGAGGGGCTCTTTATCAGGGACTACCGGGATAGGACTGTGATAGAAGTGCAGTGATGAGCAACTCTTTTAAGCTGAAAGATGAGAGATTTAGATTAGATATTAGGAAGAAATGTTTTGCTATAAGGGTGGGGAAGCCCTGGTCCAGGCTGCCCAGAGAAGGCGTGGATGTCGCATCCCATGGAAGCCAG